>NW_027185890.1:7909342-7979012 GCF_028583685.1 Petaurus breviceps papuanus
AGAGAGAGAGAGAGACAGAGAGAGAGAGACAGAGAGAGACAGAGAGACAGAGAGAGACAGAGAGACAGAGAGAGAGACAGAGAGAGAGAGAGAGAGAGAGAGAGAGAGAGAGAGAGAGAGACAGAGAGAGAAAGAGAGAGAGAGAGAGAGAGAGAGAGAGAGAGAGAGAGAGAGAGAGAGACAGAGACAGAGAGACAGAGAGAGACAGAGAGACAGAGAGAGAGAGAGACAGAGAGAGAGATGGAGACAGAGAGACAGAGACCGAGATTGAGAGAGAATATGAGCAAATGAGAAAAAGACAGAGAGACAGAGGGAAAGAGAGAATAAATGAGAGAGGGGAGGAGAAAGAGAGGGAGGAGGGAGAGAGAGTTTGCCAATCTGCCAAAAGAGAAGCAGGATTTGGCTTGAATGAGAGATGTATAGGCTGTGCAATGAAACCAACAAGAAATATTACATTTCACATTTGAAAACCACTCCCCCAACATGAAAAATTAAAAAAGGAAATATCTATAATTCAACCAGCCTTCAGTCAGGAGAGCAGTGCAGGATTTTTCCCAGGGAAGCTTCATTCAAAATTCTTTTAAATGCCTAAGCAACAGTACTTCCAATACTCTTGGCAGCCTACTACACTGCTGTCCATTATATATTACCACTGACTATTTTCTCTAGACGGGAAACCTAAATTTAGACTTTCTTGGTTTTACTCTTTCCTCCCAATTTTTTTTTAATTACTGTGCATGATTCCTGGGCCTCTACATGTAGTTATATACTTGGCAACAGTGATGATATCTCACTCAATTAGTCAACACAGAGTTAATCAAAAAGTATGGGATCTCATTATATCTACAGACATGTTGAAGTCCTGATGATGGAAAGAAGTTTTTGTGCAAGCAACTAAGACAAGAATTTGGCTTGGACTTTCACCTTTCTGCGTAAGAAAACAACTTCAGTCTTTTTATTATTTGGTTCATTTTTTCTGAATGTTCTGAATTGTTTTCCATCTAAAGGTTTCTTTATCTGATGTCAGTTTCAGGAGCATCTCAACTGTAGGCAAACACCCCCTAAGAAACTCAGGCTGGCAGAAAAAAAATTCTCATCAGAGTCCAAGAATGCTTCTGGTTCACATATTCCTTATTCTCAGCTTAAAGAACAAATGGTTTTGCAGCAGAAATTGTAGCAGCTTTAATCTGAAGCTTTGAAATATGATACTGACGGTAACAATACATATAATCCACAGGGGCAGTTTAAATTTAGAGATGGGATCCCTATAGGGCAACCTTCCCCCACTTCAGGGCTTACTTTGGTGTACAGGGCTATTTGAAATGATCAGAATAACACTCATAAGGAGAGAGAATGGCCAGACAACTGGTTCTCAAGAGGGTTTTTCTTTCCTTTGAGGCATTTACCTTATGGGTTGTTCCACTTTCTTAAATTACATCTCCCTTTGGCAGCCAACCTTGTTAGAATGTATGAATTTACCAAAGTGTCAACTAATATCCTGGGAGTTAAACCAAATATGGTCTTTGTTGTTTTTTTTGAAACTCACACGTATATTAGCCCTCTGACTGTTCAAGTTTGCCCCTATAATAAAGAACCCTGACCTTCACTGACTATATGGGAACTATACTATTCTAGGACTACAGATATCATATGTCTCCTCCCTTCCCTAATTGTTCTGTATAGAAACTTCTATATAAAATATCATAAGGAACACCATGAGAGGCAGAATGGCATCATAAAGTTTGGGCCTTAGAATCAAGAAAACCTAGATCGAGGGTCTATCACCAATCCATACAAACTATTAAACCCTGGGCAAGTTGTTTAATATGTCAGTACTTAAAGCAGCAATCTGAGATTATAAGTTATAGATGAGTCCCTTGCAGCTCTAAGATTTTGTGATTTCTGAATTTGTGAGTGAGGTGCGGTATGTGGTTACCAACCACCACCCCTCAGATCCTACCTAATATATTTCATGGTCATCCACAACAGCAACCTCCTTTGGAATTAAACCTTGAGAAATATTTGTTTACCCAGGGAAACTCATCTCATATTTAGTATCTGTTTCTCAGTAAAGTTAAGCTTTCACCTAATTCCCCAAATGGGTTGAATGAGGTTGAAGGATGTTAAATGACTTACTCTAGATCTTGCAACAAGTCCAGAACTAAGCAGCTCTTCTGGCTTCTGGCTCCTGCTTCCTGGCATCACCTCTTAAAAAGACAAAGTGAGACTCTTGTGTCATCCTGGAAAAAATGATGCATTAGAGTGATACTGACACACAGAATCTTCCACATTATATGTAACTCTCATTTCATTGAGTGACATGAATGCAAAAGTAGGAAATCTGTTCATTGGGTCCCACTTATGAATCTTGAGTTTATGAATCTTATAGATCTTGATTTCAGAGCCAGTAAGTCAGTCAATAAGCATTTATTAAGTGCCTACGATGTTCCGGGCATTGTGCTAACATCTAGATTGAGGTCTGACACAAACTAAGTGACCCTGTTCCAAGTCACTTCATATTCCAATACTCCAAGTGGCACTCTGAGATTGTGAGTTATGGATGAGGTCCCTGCAACTTCTAAGATTTTGTGACCTATGAGTTAGTGAGTGAGAATGCAAAGAAAGGAAAAATTGTCTCCGCCCTCCAAAAAACTCACAGTCTATTAGGGTAGACAATATGAGAACAATCATGTACAGATGAGATACATCCAAGATAAAGTAGATAGTCCACATCTAAAATGTGAAGTATCAAATATTAATATTCTCATCAGGATTTCCTGTAAGATGGCAGAATAAAATGAGCAGTGGAGTCCAGCAGTCAATTCTTCCTAAATCCCCATACCAGTTAAGAAATACACAATTCATCAGAAAGAGCTCTGGATTTTGAATCAAACAAACTTGGGCTCAAACCCTAGCTCTGCCATTTACTACCAGGGGTTAGGTCTTAATCTCATAGTCAAACACCTAACCTCAGTTTTTCATTTCTCTACAAGATGTGCGGAACATGTTTCATCATTGCTCCTCTTAAATCATGGTTGGTTATTATACAGATGAACATTACTCTTTCAAAGTTGCTTGATTTTACAATATTGCTGTCTATTTATGAATTATTCTCCTGGTTCTGCTCATTCCACTCTGAATTAGTTCATAACAAGTCTTCCCAGGATTCTTCAAAACCCTATTCCCAATTATTTCTTAAAGCACCCTAATATTCCATTGCATTTAGCTGCCATAGTTTGTTCATCCATTATTCAACTGATGAGCATTCCCTGTTTCCAATTTTTTTGCAACCACAAAACAATCTATACATATTTCTTAGTTTGCTTTCCTTAGTATTAATCTTCCCCTTAATCTAGCCTTCTAATTCTCTTTCCTTCCTTTACTTTATTTCCTTGTTGATTGAAATGCATTCGTACACTCAGTTGTGTATGTGAGTGTATTCTCCCCTCCTTTGACCAGTTCAAATGAAAGTGAGGTTCAAGTATCAGTCACTCTTCGACCCTTTCATCCTTCTTTGTATTAGATCTCTATTTGTGCAAGGTAATTTTCCCTAACTTCCCTCTTTTTCTCTCTCCTGAATATATTCATCTTCCCCTCTCTGTTCATTCTCTTTTAAGATCAAGATATAATAGAACCACTCCCAGTCCAATTAGACTCCTTCTATGCATCCTAATGGTAATACAGTTCAGAAGAAATACATGTACCATCTCCCGATATGACAATGCCAGCTGGTTATCTTTGTTTAGTCCTTTACGGTTGTTCATTCATGTTTAGTTTTTCATGTTTTTCTTGAATCCTTTGTTTATGCTTCAAAGTTTTCACATAGCTCTGGTCTTTTTATCCAGAAGGACTAAAAGTCCTCTATTATATTATTTGATTTTTTTCCACTGTAAGAATATGACCAGGTATTTTTTAAATCATTATTCTTGGTTGCCAACATACAGCATATATGTCATATATTAGCATATAAGAGCCACATAGAACCATGGAAAGTGCCTACTAATATATTATTCAATCACTTCCTAAGTAGATAACCACTTCTTCCATTTCTCTTGAGGTATCTTACTACTTTTCTTCACTTTTCAACCAAATTGCCCTTTGTGCCCCATTGTTATCCTGACCTCCCTTGGTTCCATAGCTTTACTTTTATCACATCCTCTGGCTGAAATGAGTTTCTTGCCTCCCTATTTCTTGAGATAGCTCTTTTCCTTCAGATTCAATTCAGATGCTACTGCCGCAAAAAAAATTCCTTAATTTTTCTTTCCATTCCCAGGTAAAATTGATCTCTCTTCCCTACTTCAAATTATTCATATAACTTCAATTGAACCTCTCCTTTGACTTATCTCACTTTCTCTGTGCATTTGTATTTTTAAGGACCTTTACAAGTCAGGACCTATGTTATATCTAACTTTGTATTTCTGACCTCAGCATAATACTATGTATATATAGTAAGTTCTTGAAAAATACATTTTAAATGTAATTAAATTGGAATTACAAGTAGGGAGATATCATTCTACTATGCCCAAGGAACTACTGTGCTAGGTGTTAGAGATTAAATGATGTAAAATAAAGATTTTTGTGATGTTTACAGAAAATATAAGAATATCTTGTAAGATTAGCTAAGTATCCCTGTCAAAAAAAGATAAGACCTAAAAACACAGTCACATCCAGAATTAAGATAAACCAGTTGCTAACAAATGTGAAAGATTCTAGAGCACAATGTTGTCTAAATCATTAAATGCTTCAAAGCTATTTTTTTTAAACAGAGTAAATGAGGGGGGCAGGAAGGAAGAAGATAGGAGAAAGTTTTTCTATTGTTCAGTCACTTCATCAAAAGAAACTCCTCTCTTTGGTATCAGGGAATTTTAAGTTAAAGGAACATACTCAATCATTAATATAAACAAAGGTACTTTATTTAAACTAATTTTGAAATCCCTTGGGCTAATAACAGAAAGAGTAAGAATAAGAAACTTTTATTCTCTTCCAGTAGATTGTTTAGGAAGAGATAAACTTAATAATTATCAAGCTAAATGCAAATGTACTAAACACTCCAATTGAAAAAAAAAAAACTTTGTGAAAAAGGAATACAATTATCCTAACAGTGAGAAAGAGTAATATTTGTAGTAAATAAGTAACTGAAAGAAATATTAAAGACAAAATTGATGGATTTCATTTCACACATATAAAAGGATTTTTACAACACAATCAATACTTCTGTTATGAAAAAGATACATACTGGGTGAAAATATTAGCAACAAATATATCAAATAAGAGAGTATAAAATCAAGAATCTGTCAGGAACTTATGTATGACTTATTAGTCAGGATTTTATTTCTGCCAGATTTTGAGTTACAATTTTTTCCCCGTTTTTCCCCTACCCACCACCTCAAAATAGTGGTCCCTCAGGATATCCCCTCCTCCAAGCTGCTCTCTCCCATATCTTCTCCCATACTACCTTTGACTTTCCCAGTAGGGCATGATGGATCTCTATGCCTTAATGCCCAATTACATGTAAAATAGCATTAATAATTGTATTTATATATTTTTAAACATTTGATTTTAAAACTTTGAATTCCAGATTCATTCCCTTCCTCCCTTGTCACCCGCCCTTGCTGGGAAGATAAGCAATTCAGTATAGGATGTACATGTGTAGCTATGCAACATATTACCATAGAAGATATATTGTAAAATACTGACTATATTTCCCTCCCTCCTATCCCACATTCCACTTGTTGTATTCTGTACTTTGATCCTGTCCCTTTTCAAAAGTGGGTGATTCCAACTTCCCTCCCCCCCCCAGCCTACCCTCCCTTCCGTCATCTCCCCTCTCATCCCCTTTCCCCCTACTCTCCTGTAGGGTGAGATACCCTATTTAGTGAGTGTGTCATTCTATCCCTGAGCCAAATTCAATGAGAATAATGTTTTGCCTTTTTGTCTTCCTGTTCTACCCCTCCATTGTAACCATTTTCCCTTGCTTCTTCTATTTGAGATAGTTTACCCCATTCTGTCTTTTCCCATCTCCTCTCATTATATTCCTCTCTCACCTCTTAATTTCACCTTTTAAGTATCATAACTTCCTATTAAATTGGTCCTGTGCCCTCTATCTATGTATACCTATAAATATACATACATATATTCACATATGTATTCACATGCCCATATACCATCATATATAGACATATATATGTATATATATGTCTATATATGAGGGTATATGGACATATATATATATATATATATATATATATATTCCATTCAACTATTTTTATACTGAGAAAAGTTTCATCAATTACAATTAGCATTTTTCCATGTAGGAATGTAAATAGTTCAACTTTGATAAGTTCCTTATGATTTTTTTTGTTTACTTTTTCAAGTTTCTCTTACTTCTTCTATTTGAATGTCAATTTTTTTTTTATTAAACTCTGGTTCTCTTCCAGCAAATGACCATAATTTCCCCTGAAACATGATACTGAATTTTGATGTGTAGGTGATTTTTGGTTTTAATCCCAGCTCCTTTGCCCTCCAGAATATCATATTCCAAGCCCTTCAATCCCTCAGTGTAGTAGCTGCCAGATCTTGTGTTATCCTGATTGTGTTTCCACAATATTCAAATTGTTTCTTCCTGGCTGCTTGTAATATTCTCTCCTCGATCTGGGTATTTCAGAACCTGGCTATAATATTCCTAGGAGTTTTCTTTTTGAGATCTTTTTCAGGAGATGATCAGTGGATTATTTCAACCTCTATTTTGCCCTCTGGTTCTAAAACATCAGGGCAGTTTTCCTTGAGAATTTCTTGGAGGGTGATTTCTAGGTTCTTTCTTTGATCATGGCTTTCAGGTAGTCCAATAATATTTAAATTATCTCTCCTGGATCTATTTTCCAGGTCAATGTTTTTTTCTAATGATATATTTCACATTGCCTTCTATTCTTTCGTTTGTTTGGATCTGTTTAACAGCATCTCGATTTCTCATAAAGTCACTAGCTTCCATTTGCTCCAATCTAATTCTGAAGGAATGATTCACTTCAGTGAGCTTTTGAGATTCTTTTTCCATCTGGCAAATTCAGCTTTTTAAGGCATTGTTCTCCTCATTGCCTTTTTGAGCCTCTTTTGCAATTTGAGTTAGTCTGTTTTTAAGGTGTTATTTTATTCAGTCAGATTGTTGACTCTCATTTCATAATTTTCTTGCATTGTTCTCATTTCTCTTCCCAATTTTTCCTCCATTTCTCTTATTTGCTTCTTAAGGTCCTCTATCACTTGTAACCAGCTCATATTTTTCTTGGAAGCTTTTGGTGCAGGAGTTCTGACTTCACTGTCTTCCTTCTGTTTCATGCTTTGATTCTTTTTGTCACCAAAATAGGAGTCTAATGTTGGATTGCTTTGCTTGGTTTGTTTCCTTTGCCTGCTCATTTTGCCACTCAATTACTTGACATTTGGGCTTTTTGCCACAGTAGGACTCTGCTACCAGACAGGGGAGCTTCGTACCAAATGCTGGGGTTTTCTCAGTTGCTGAAGGTATTAGTTGGGTGCCCTCTTTGAAACCTCCACACTCTCTGGCAAGCTGGTCACACACCCCAGGACCTCCACCCTAGACTGCAATCAAGGTACAAATAGGTTAAAACAAGAGTGATTACCTCTCAGAGTGGTCACTTGGTCCCCCTACACTCTGCAGGCCAGGACCTGAAGCTGCTCCATGGTGGTGGCTGTGTGACAGTCCTCAGTGACTTCTCCCTCCAGGGGATAAAGTCAGCTGCACTCCCAACTACTGGATCCCACAGTCCACACTGCACTGACCTCTCACTTTGTCCTTAGCATCACATAGATGTTGTTGATAATTTTTGATATATTGTTGATAATTGTTGAAATATAACACATAGTGTTGATAATTCTGGAAATGGCCACAGCTGCTGTCAATCTGGAGTCCCACTAGCCGGTGGTTGGTCAGGCCTGCCCTGGAGCTAAAACCTCGAGCAGGGATAGGGTCAGCTCCCAGAGTGCTGGGCTGGCCAGTTCCTGTCAGCCTGCTGGGCTGTTCTCAGCAGGAGGTTAGCTTCTTTGTGTCATTTGGTGGATTCTGTAGCTCCAAAGTTTGTTCAGAGTCCCGTTTTACATGAATTGGGGGAGATGGAAGTTGGAGTTCATGGAAGTCCTGTTTCTACTCCCATCTTGGGATGTAGATGACTCCCATTTTAGTCACCTTGACTCCTGCTTGAAAATACAAATTTTAATAACCATATTAAAAGATGCTCATAGAATAATGAAATTCAAAACAACCACAAAATGCTAACACACCTACAAGAATAGAAAAAAAAACTCCTCTGCCCTCAAAAGAGATAAAAAATTAATAGTGGTGATGCTGCAGGAAAACAAGCAATTTGATACATTATTGGTGAGTCTTCAGATTGGTACAAGCATTCTGAAGAGCAATATCATAATAGAAGAATTAAAAGGTCAATTAAACTTTTAACCCACCAATTTTATTACTGAGAATTTACCCTGAAAACCTCATAAAAAAGGAAAATATGATTTATCTATACAAAAAAAAATAGGAAGCAACCTCTGAGACCAGAGATTGAGAGTATTTGAATAATTAATGACATTGATATAATAGTATAGGAGGCAGTGTGGTACAGTGGATACAAAGCTAACCTTGAGATCAGGAAGTTATTTCTGTTCAATCAGTTCTGTTATATCTGATTTTTTGGTGACCCCATGGATCATACTGTCCACTGCACTTTCTTGGCAAAGATACTAGCATGGTTTCCCATTTCTTTTTCTCCAGAAGTCAGGAAGACTTCAGCTTAAATCTTACTTTCTGATACATTCGGACTGTGGAACCTGAGGCAAATCATTTCACCTCTCAGGATTAAATGCAGCTTGCTAAGACTATAAGTTATAGAGAAGCAGCACAGTCTTGGATTAAGAGAGGGCATTTGTTCATCAAGGGATTTCCTTATATCAATGGAAAATAGAGAGCCAGTTCCTATCTCTAAGTTAATAAAATAGCTTGCTGTAAATAGTGATGAATATGAATATAAAGAAAGAGAGACCCAGCAAAATTGGACCAGAATATATACTCACTATAACTACATATTAAAATAGAAAAAGAAAAGAAAGCCATAAGTGGCATAAAACTTTTTAAAAGACATGGAAAGGGATACAGAACAAAAAGGATATGTTTATTATATGTTCATGTGTTTTGTTTTACTATGTTAAATATAAAAGGTCTACTGTAATATTTTATTTCTTATGAATATATGTGGTTACTTATCTTTATTGGTGGTTATTAACCTTACAATAAAATTATTTTTAAGTGGAAAAATATTACTCTGATAATGTTTCCTCCCCCATGTTCAACTCTAATGCCTCAGCAAGTCATGGAGGTGATCCTGGTTGTTTCTAAGGCTATGCTAGTATAACAGTCTCTAAAAGGTCCTACCAAGATGGAAAGGATTTAAGCATGGGTCTGTTAACAAGATTATTTGCTATCTAAGAACCAGCCTAGCTGAATTTGGGAAAGCTCTACCCCCAAAGTTTGGTCAGAGATGATGGATCATTTTAGTCACAGAACTTTATGAAGTTCATAAACTAAGACATGGTTACAATATGTGTCCATGGGGGTGGTGCCCACACTGATGAGAAATCATGACCCTTTTGTAGTATTATGGGATCATAACATTTAATTGTTGAAATTGTTTAACTTACTTGTCAATTTCCTTTATTAAAAAAGAAAGAAAGAAAGCATGAAAGAGAAAAAAATAGAGACTGGAGGCAAAAAAGATTCAGCTGGGTTTAATAAGATCACAATATCAAATACAACATGCTAGGACCTCCTCCCTTCCTAACCAGCCAGCTTAAAAATTCCCTTCAGTCATTCTTCCTATTAAAGTTCATTGGAAGGAGCCTGGATGGTCTGATGACCTTTTTACTAAGTATGTGTGCTGCCAATTTAAAAAAAAGAAAAGGAAAAAAAACCCTTGGAGTCTACTTAGCCACAGACTACTTAGCCACAGAACATAAATCTTTAGTACTTGCTGTGCTACAATTAAGCAGAGAGAACATTAGATTTTGCTATGCTTTTTCCCATTGGTTTTGATAGGCTGCGCATATTAGGGTTGCCTTCTAGAGAAATATGGATTTGGACTCCTTGTGATAGTAATAAGTGACATTTATACAGTGTTTTAAGACTTGCAAAGAACTTTACCTTCATAATCTCATTTGAGCCTCACAAGAACATATTATTATTCTCATTTTACAAAAAGAATCCTGAGGCTGAGCTTAAGTGATTAAAACCCAAATCCAGACAGAGCATCCTACCTACTAATTTTTTCACTTCCTCTTGATAAAAGTATGACAGCATTGTACTCTGCACCACACAAATTAGCAAAGATGACTCCTCTGGAATGCTCAGCTTCCTGGCAAGTTTTTCATTGTAGTTGTCATCATCATTGGCATAGTTGTTACTGTCATTATCATAGCTGCCATTTACAAAAGGCTTAATTGTTACACACTCTATATGCACCTCATTTGATCCTCTTAATAGCTGTGCAAGGTAGGGACTCATCCTCATTTTAGAGACAGGGCAACTGAGGCTCAGAGGCTCTTTATACCACCATAATCTCTTTTTTACTACCCCATACTTGCTGACTCAAAATCCTCATCTAAATCTACCTCTTCTCTGGAACTAGCACTAATTTCATGTG
The DNA here is from genome assembly GCF_028583685.1 of Petaurus breviceps papuanus. Taxonomy (NCBI): domain Eukaryota; kingdom Metazoa; phylum Chordata; class Mammalia; order Diprotodontia; family Petauridae; genus Petaurus; species Petaurus breviceps. The sequence goes on from NW_027185890.1 coordinate 7,920,043, forward strand.
GTCCAATTTAAAATAACAACAAAAAAACACTGCCCTTCTTAATTGACATCTGTATAGGACTCATGTAATTTTACCTATATTTTATTCCCACATTCACCTTGTGAATTTAGCAGGCTAGAATCACTATTCCATTTTGCTTATTGAGGAAACCGATGCATTGAGCAATTAAGTGATTTTCCAAGTCACAGATAAATTGGTAGGACCAGAACAAGAATCTCTTGCCTGCCAATCAGTGCTTTTCCTTGGTCTAGGCTGCTTCTAATCAGCCCTGAATTTATGCTTCTACCTCTGTACAGCTGTAATTACTCTGCAATTGTTTACATGTTTCTGTATATATTCATGTGTGTTTTCATATGTTTGTATTATGTAAGGAATTGGCTCTTCAAAGTCTTCAAGACTGCCCAAAATATGTTTTGAGGCTTACTAAGATGCTCAATATGTTTCCATTAAATATGAAAAAAAAATCAGCTGCCTTCAAACTACCAAGTTGCCATGTTTTTGTTTTGCTTTGTTTTATATTCATTTTTTGTTTGTTTTTTGATGCTAAGCTAGCCTTTTATTTATGATCATGGGTATTAGTGATTGCTAGGTGTGGCACACCCTAGGCCATTAAGGGAAATTAAAGGCAATATGAAGCTGATTAACTGGGAAAGAATTGATCAATGAAGTAACATAAAAGGATGAGAGGGTTGATCAGTTATCCCTGATAAGCCTATAGCATATCAGCTTTTGTCTATGGATGAGAAAACATGTCTCCCTAGATAAAAATTAGCCATTGTTAAGAGGACAATACACAATTTCTGATTGGCTTCCAGTGACTGAGGTTGCCCCCAATATTGTTGGCTGGATGAACATTTTTTTTTTTTGCTTTTTCGAAGGGGGAAGGCAGGGTAATTGGGGTTAAGCGACTTGCCCAAGGTCACACAGCTAGTAAGTGTTAAGTGTCTGAAGTCACATTTGAATTCAAGTCCTCCTGACTCCAGGGCTGGTGTTCTATTCAGTGTGCTACCTCGCTGCCACTTAGCCACCCCCTCTGGATGAACTTCTGAAGGACAGACTGTTGGAGGAGCCACTCTTTTGGGATGATGAATAAAATCAAAGCCCTCAAGCGCTGATTTTTTGATTGCTCATTTACCCTTCTTATCAGAAAACAACCCAGTCAAACCGCAAATCTAGTTCCTGTGGGACAGGTGCCTGTGAATTTTCACAGTTGGTTTTAGGTAAAGAACACATGGGAGGTACACATATTTACCCACAGGTTTCCTAGCACAGGTCGGAGATCAGAAAACTGATAATGGGTTTACCCAGGCTAAGGAATGGCAGCAAGGACATTGATATTGTTTCAATAGAAGTTCACAATGGAAGGAGATGTAAACTTGCTCACATGGATGTGGACAAAGTTCCTGAAATCCAGCCTCCTGTGTAGAGGAAGGGGAATAGTGGTTTCTTAGAAAGCATGGTACTAGTTAGAATCTTAACTTCTAGCCAAAGAGAGTAGATTTCCTAGACAGCATAAATCTTAGGAGTTGATCAGTGATGAACCCAAGTTCAGGAACTTTCAAGTTCAAAAGTTCAGGCATAGAACTTCAGGAAAGAAAGATAAGTTTCTGAAGAATATCAGATTCTAGAGGATTGAGGGTGGGAGAGAGGACATAACCCATATCAATCCTGAGTGGTATTTTTCTTGGAGAAAAATCTGAAATGCCCTTCAAATCTCACCCCACCCACAAAACTTCACCCCATGCTTATAGTGAATTTTTCAAACCAGGTAGATAAGTGGTATCAAACTCCAATAGAAATGGGGGAGTGGGCAGACAGAGGCCCAGATGAGGCCTGATCAGCATGGCAGCAAGTTGACCCACCAACTGCAAGGGCCATTGCCAGGCCTATTACCACAGGGCCAGAACTGGACAAAGCAGGGTAAGAGTCAAATGCAGGGCCCCGGGCAGGGGCAGCAGCTACTCCTGGGACTACCAGTCCACAGCCCATAAATTTAAAAAGCCCCTATCTGGACTTCCAGGAACAGGATGACAGAGTGAACCCCAGATGCTCCAATGCCCCCCTCTGACCCTGAAAACATAGGAATTATTGCCCCAGGGCAAAACCTTAAACAGTAAAGGCTTGGAGACCCTAGAGGAAGGGTGTGGCTAGGACCCTGCCTCAAAGTGGGTAAAGAAGCAGACTACAAAAACAAAGACCCTGGAGTCCTACTATCCTGAGAGAGAGGAACCAAATTCAGAGAGAGACAGTGTTGACCCCACACCTAGAACTGAGGCATCAACAGGGAACTGGTCTCAAGCACAGAAAGCATTCTTAGATGAGTTCAAAAGGAACTTTGAAACCAAATTAGAGAGATAGAAGATAAAATGAATAATTCTTTTCAAATCAAAATTGCAAAATTAGAAAAACTTAACAATGAAGAAAATAGCTCGTTAAAAAAGAAAAATGTGTGATATGGAAAAGGAGCTCCAAAAACTAACCAAGGAAAATAATTTGCTAAAAACTAGAATCAACCAAATTGAAGGAACCAAGAATTAGTCAAACAAAATATCAAGAATGAAAAATTAGAAAAAGAGGTAAAATATCTCAATGGAAAAATAACTGACCTGGAAAACAGATAACAGGAGAGAAAATCTGAGAATCATAGGCCTACCAGAAAAATCATGATGAAAAATGAGCCTGGACAACATCTTCCAAGAGCTCATCAAGGAAAAATGCCCTGAGATGCTAGAACCAGAAGGTAAACTAGAAATGAAGAGAATGCACAGGTCACCCCCTAAAAGAGATGCCAAATTGAAAATTCCACAAAATGTTGCGGCCAATTTCCAGAACTACTAGTTAAAGAAGAAAATGCTACAAGTGGCCAGAAAGAAACAATTCAAATATCACAGAACCACAGTGAGGATAACACAGGATCTGGCAGCTTCTACACTGAAAGATCTGAGGAAGTGGAATACAATTTTTCACAAGACAAAAGAGCTCAGGTTACAGCCAAGGATCACCTACCCAGCAAAATTGAACATATTTTTCCAGGCAAGGAGATGGTCATTCAATGATATAATGGATGTCCTGATGAAAAAGCCAGAGCTCAATGGAAAATTCAACCTCCAATTATGAGACGCAAGAGAGACATAGAAAGATAAATAAGGAAAATACACACACACAATATTATTTAATAAGAGCAAATAAGAACAAACTGTTTATAGACAAGTAGAGGGTATGGGTGTAAATTACACAAAATGATGATTTAAAAAAACCTTATTAAGTGATATAAAGGGACTGCAATGGAAAAAGAGGAAAGAATGAAGCAGAAAAGGGTAAATTATGCCACCCAAAGAGGCATTAAAAATAGTATAATAAAGGGAAAGAAGGGAGAGAGATGAGCATTATATGAGCCTTTCCCTCATTGGTTCTGGTGCAAGGAGGGAATAATACAGCCAGTTAAGTATAGGACTCTATAGAGAAGAGACACAAAACATATCATAATAGAGGGAAAGAGGGGAGGAAGAGAAGCTTTGCATGAGATCTGTTCCTGTCAATCTTGGTTCGAAGAAGATATAATATACTACTACATTAACTATAAATATCTGCCATATCCTACAGGCAGTAGGAAGGGGAAAGGTCTAAAAAGGGGGGGGGCTAGAAGGGAGGGAAGTAGTAAGGGGGAATGGGAAGAAAAGAGAAGGGGGCTGATAAGAAGGGAATACTGAGGGAGTTGGTGGTCAAAAGGAAAACTCTTAAGGAGAAGGGAGAAGGGGAAAAAATAAAAGCATAAACAGGGAGGGAATAGGATAGAGGGAAAGAGACAGATAGTAATCATAACTGTGAATGTGAATGGAATGAACTGTCCCATAAAACAGAGGCAGACAGCAGAATGGATTAAATCCATAATCCTAAAATATGCTGTTTCCACGAAACACATCTGAAACATGGGGATACACACAGGGTAAAGGTAAAAGGCTGGAGTAAAATATATCATGCTTCAGCTAAAGTAAAAAAGCAGGGGTAGCAATCCTTATTTCAGATAAAGCAAAAGCAAAAAACTAAGAGCTGGTTTTATGAAGAAAAAATACAAAATTGATAGACCTTTAGCCAATATGATAAAAAAAGAAAGAAGAAAACCAAATTATGAGTACCAAAAATGAAAAGTGTGAATCTACTTCCAATGAAGAGGAAATGAAAACAATAATTAGGAATTATTTTGCCAAATTATATGCACATAAATTTGACAATCTTAGTGAAATGGATAAATATTTACAAAAATATAAGCTGTGCAGATGAAATAAAGAAGTTAATTACTTAAATAACGCCATCTCAGAAAATTTAATTGAACAAGCCATAAGTGAACCCTCTAGGAAAAATCTCCAGGGCCAGATGGATTTACTAGTGGATTCTATCAAACATTTAAAGAACAATTGATTCCAAAACTCTACAAACTATTTAGGAAAATTAGTGAAGAAGGAGTCATACCAAATTCTTTTTATGACACAAACATAGGACTGATACCTAATCAGGAAGAGATAAATGGAAAAGAGATAAAAAAGAAAATTACAGAACAATTTCCCTCATGAATATAGATGCAAAAATTTTAAATAAAATATTAGCAAAAAGACTACAACAACTTATCACAAGAATAAAACACTTTGATCAGGTAGAATTTATTCCAGGAATGCAAGGATGGTTTAATATTAGGAAAACCATCAATATAATTGATCCTATCAACAATGAAACTAGCAGAAATCACATGACAAAGTACAACATCCATTCCTATTAAAACCACTAGAAAGTATATGAATAAATGGAGCCTTCCTTAAAATAATAGGTAGCATCTATTTAAAGCTATCACCAAGTATTATATGTAATGGGGATAAGCTAAAAGTATTTCCAATAAGATCAGGGGTGAAACAAGGGTGTCCCTGTCACACCTCTTGTTCAATCTGAACTGGAAATGTTAGCAGTAGAGAAGAAAAAAAAATCAAAGGAATCAAATTAGGCAAGGAAGAGACCAAAGTATCACTCTTTGCAGATGATATGATGATATACTTAGAGAATCCTAAAGAATCAAGTCAAAAACAACTTGAGATAAATAAATTTGGCAAAGTAGCAGGATATAAAACAAAACCACATAAATCCTCAGCATTCCTGTATATTTTTAATGAAATCCAACAGCAAGAGATAGAAAGAGAAATCCCATTTAAAGTTACTGTAGACATTTTAAAATATTTGGGAATCTACCTGCCAAAACAAAACCAGGACTTGTATGACCACAATTACAAAACATTTTTTCACACAAATAAAGTCAGATCTAACTAATTGGAAAAGCATCAATTGCTCATGGCTGGGTTGAGCTAATATAACAAAAAATACAATTTTGCCTAAATTAAATTACATATTTAGTGCCATACCAATCAATTTATGAAAAAATATTTTATAGAACTAGAGAAAATAGTAAAAAAAATTCATTTGGAAAACAAAAGGTCCAGAATATCAATGGAATTAATGAAAAGAAATGCTAGGGAAGATTACCTAGCTATACCAGATTTTAATCTGTATTATAAAGCAGCAGTCATCAAAACTACTTGGTACTGGCTGAGGAATAGAGTGGTGGATCAATGGAATAGATAGGGTACATGAGACTCAGCAGTCAATGACTATAATATTCTACTCTTTGATAAACCCAAAGACCCCAGTTTTGGGGATAAGAAGTCACTATTTGACAAAAACTGTTAGGAAAACTAGAATAAAATATGACAGAAATTGGGCATAGACCATTATCTAACACCATATACCAAAATTAAGTCTAAATGAGTGCATTATCTAGGTATAAAGGATGATACTGTAAGCAATCTGGGAAAGAAAGGAACAGTTTACCTCTCGGATTTATGGAGAGGGAAAGACTTCATGACCAAACAAGAATTAGAGAGCATTATAAAATGCAAAATGGATAACTGATTACATGAAATTGAAAAGCTTCTGTATAAACTGAGCTAATGTAACCAAGATTAAGAGGAAAGTGGGAAATTGGGAAACAATTTTTATAACCAATGTCTCTGATAAAGGTCTCATTTCTAAAATATACAGAGAATTTAGCCAAATCTATAAGAATACAAATCAGTCCCCATTTGATAAATGGTCAAAGGATATGAACAGGTAGTTCTCAGAGGAAGATATTAAAAATATCTATAAGCATATGAAAAAATGATCTAAATCACTATTGATTAGAGAAATGCAAATCAAAGCAACTCTTAGGTACCACATCTCACCAGTCAGATTGGCTAAGATGACAAAACAGGAAAATGATAAATGCTGGAGAGGATGTGGAAAATTTGTAACACTAATACATTACTGGTGGTGTTGTAAACTGATCCAACCATTCTGTAGAGTAAACTGGCACTATGCCCAAAGGGCTATAAGTAATTTCATATCCTTTGACCCAGCAATACCACTTCTAAGGTTGTATCCCAAAGAGATCATAGAAGTGGGAGGAAGACCCATCTTTCTAAAAATATTTATAGAATTTCTTTTTGTGGTGACAAAGAATTGGAAATTAAGGGTATGCCCATCAATTGGGGAATGGCTAAACAAGTTATGGTATATGAATGTAATGGAATACTATTGTACCATAAGAAATGAAGAGCAGATGGACTTCCTATCTACCTGGAGAGGCTTATACAAACTGATGCTGAGTGAGAAGAGCAGAATCAGGAAAAATTACATAATTATGCAATTACAGATACAACGTATGTGTGATGACCAACTTTGATAGACTGGACTCTTCTCAGAAATGCAAGGCTATAACTAAACTCCAAAAGACTCATAATGGAGAGAGATGTCTACATTCAGAGAAAGAACTAGAAAGAACAGAGTTTGAATGCAGATTGAAGCAAATTATCTGCTCTCTTTTTCTTGTTTGGTTTTGTTTCCTCTTTCCCATTGTTCATTCCATCCAATTCAATCCTTCTTCAATACCTGACTAATGTCTAATGTGAAACTATTTACAGATCGTATACTTGATTGTATTCTGTATGTTTATCAATTAGGTAAATTAAGTCCAGGCCTAGCATTATGTCACATGTAACAAAGCCAGCATGTTTGACACCTGTGGTGTAGATCCTATGGAAAGATGATTGCTGGCTTAGTAGGGTTCAAAATACATTGAACTTACAGAAGACAAGTAGCTACTCATTAGTATTATGAGTACTGGAAGGATTTTGTGAGGGAAAAGGGCTTTCACTGGGATATCAAAGGCTTGTCCCAATGGCAACACCAAAACCATTTCCCTCTGAGGTAAGCTTAGGGAGGATTTAAGAGATTTATGTGTTTCCATATTTATGGGTTGCCTTGAGTTCTTCGTGTGTCTTCTGCATTTTCTGCAGAAATCTGCACTAAATATCTTCAGAACTAGGAATTATAGATAGGTAGATCAATGGAATAGTGTAGACATAATTTATAGCAACAAATAAGCATAATAAGCTTATATTAGAAAAGTATAAAGGCTTAAGGTTTGGTTATAAGAATTCAATATTTGGTAAAAATTGTTCAGAAAACTGGTAAGCAATGTGGCAGAAACTGCCATACTGCCATTACTACCATTTACCAAGATAAGGTCAAAATTGATGCACGACTTAGATATGAAGAGAGATTTTACAAGAAAATTGGAAGAATGTAGAACACATGACTTATCAGACTTATGGATAAGCAAATGATTTATAAATAAATGAGTAATACAGGGCAAAACTAGGTATAAATTGGATAATGTTCATTACATTAAAATAAAATATTTGGGTACCAATAAAACAAAAGTAACTAAAATCAGAAGGAAAGCAGAAAATTGGGGGTAAAATATATAATTAACTTTTCAAATCTAAAAGAATACAAGTCATTTCTGAATTTATAAATGGCCAAAGGATATGAACAGGCAGTTATCCAATGAAGAAATCAAAACAATTTATAATCAGATGAAAAATGCTCTAGATCATTATTGATTAGAGAAGTGCAAATTAAAACAACCTTGAGATACTATTTTATACCTACTAGATTGACAAAAATGGTAGAAGAGGAATATGACAAATGTTGGAAGGGATGTGAAATAATTGGGACCTTAATTCATTGTTGGTGGAATTGTGAAGTGATCCAACCATTTTGAAGAGTAATCTGAAATTATGCCCAAAGAGTTATTAAACTACCTTTGACCAAGCAATACCACTACTTAGTCTATTTACAAAGATAATTAGGGGAAAAGGGAAAAGAGCCTATATGTTCTAAAATGTTTATAGCAGCTATCTTTGAGGTAGCAAAGAACTAGAAATTGCAGGGATGGCCATCAATTGGGGAATTGCTGGACAAGTTGTGATATATGATTGTGGTGAAATACTATAGTACTGTAAGAAATTATGAGCTCAGAGATATTGGAAAAAAACATGGAACGACACAAAATAATGAGGAGTGAAATGGGCAAAATCAAGTACACAGTAACAACAAAAATTGTATTAGGAACTACTTTGAATGAATAAGTTATTTTGATTATTGTAAATACCAAAATTAACCAATAAAGGACATATGAAGAAAGACAGTCTCAGCATCCAGATAAAGAACTGATAAATATGCCTATATGTATCCCTCTTTAGTTCTAAAGGTAGCCACCCCTAGGTTGGGGGGGAGAGAGGGAAGAAAAAATTTAAATGATAATTTTGTTGCATATTTGAAAGGAATAGTAAGTTGTACATAACAGACTCAGTTTCATGTGCAATCATATTTTTTATTCTATGTTATGGAAGTGCTTATTTTATTCCATAAATTAAAAATAAAATTAAAAAAGGAACTAGGAATTATAATTGCTTATGTTTGGGAAAACATAGATATAACTAAACTATATTTGGATATTTCCCATAAGTAAACTCTGTGTTTTGGCAAGGAGCCAAAGAGAGAATGTGTCCCTGAGAGTCAGCCTCCATGAAGAGATCTGCTCAATGTGAGCCCAAGACTTTGGAGGGATCTGGACCACAGGTTACAATAATTTTTAACAAAGTTACAAAAACTACTTAACCATAAGACTTCATAGCATGTCGAAACACATACAAGACATGAAATCAGGAAAGACCTGAATTCAAAGTAAGCTTAAAATAATGTTTTTATGGCCAAGGACAAATCACTTAAGCTCTCTGAATGAGTTTGCTTCTCTGTAAAAAACAAATGTGATAATAATGCATTTAGCCACTACTTCATAGGGTTACAAGAATCATAAATTTAAAATTTTGAGCCTTTTGAGCTCTAGTCTAATCCCATCATTTCCAAATCAAACATTCTGTTCCTAATGAGAGAATATATGAAAATTTTCTTCCAAAACTATGAAGTATAAGGATCCACAACTTGCTCAGGGATACCAATATCAGGGTTTGAGAAACAGTAAGAAGAGATGGACAAAGGGAAGAAAGGATTAAGGACTGGGCAGAAAATACAGGCAAGTAAGGTCACAATTATGGTAAGAGGAAGTAGGTTGGGCAGGTGTGTGGAGTATCTCAGGAGTATGGCTGTAAATAATATTAATCTAAAGATGTTCAGTTGGGATCAGGGAAGGTAAGCAGTGGACAGCAAGATCATCCCATCAGTTCTGTCTGTCCATGACCTGTAGATAGATGTTAAAGCAGGGAGATGGTCAGTATGGGGCATTCTAGAAAGAGCAAAAAAACAATCCAAAGGAACTGAGTTTCGGGGTAGTATTATAGTTCATGGAAGCATGAGACAGAAGGACAAAGCCCAAGTTCTAGAAAAGCTAAAGTACTTGGGTGAGGTATCAGGGCAGTGACTCAGGCATGCGGGGGAAGTTTGATCATGATTGGATAAGGACAGAGCTCAGTTCTTAGAAGTACTATGTAATGTTAGAGTAGGACCAGCATGAAATCCACCTCGATACTTAGACCCCTACTCAGTAATGAGTATTTAATTGTATGGTTTGTTGTTTTCTTCAAAGCCTTCTCTAATATATGGTGATTTCAATGTAGTTCTTAGGCGTAGATTGTAGTATGGCACTATAATGAGTTCTGGAAATACTTTCCCCTTCTTAACTTTTATTCTTTTGTGTATCTGTTTTTAAATGTTTTATTGATGCTTTCTTTTCATATCATTGTTACCTTCCTATAACATCTCTCCCCTACTGTCCCCTACCCAACAGATTCCATTTTGCTAATTTTGAATGTAACAATCTCTAGGAATACAAGAGCAGATGGAGAATAGAATACTACTAAGTGATATGTATAGAAGACTTGAAGAATTGGAGAACATTTAAGGTAATAACTAGGGTCACCACAACTATTTGATTATATGGGACAAATTTAATTCATCAGATCATAAATTGAAGCTTAGAATTTTTATTAACAATAAGCTAAGAAGAGAAACAGATTAAAAGTTTAGAATAAGAGAAATCACTTTGTGAATCAACTAGTTTGATTTTGACATCATGCCCAGTGAGGTGTTAGCAAAGCAAATATAAATCAACTCAGCTTAACAGTGGAAGCATACATTCAATACTGAAATAAAATTCATGAAAGAACTTTTATGGACAAATCCTGAGACAGAAAGAGGATATTTACATTTATATTGCACAAGTGTGGTAGGTTTTCCTCATTTGTTTCATTTCCAGGTTTCTGCATTTTCCCACTCTCCTCCAGAAGTACAGAATGCATTGGTAGGATAGTGTGGCCCAGATTTATGTGTGGATTGTGATTTATTATTGTTTATGAATTTGGCTAAAAATAGTGCCAGTGATATTATTATTATTTTCACTTTATTATTAAGTAAATATTTATGTTTAAGAACTGAAGAATCATCATTATGAGTGGTTGGGTTTGTGTAAAAGGAAGCTCACTGGTGGCAGCTTGAGAGCTATAGAAGTAAGTTGGGGGACTTCATTCCCTTTATAACCCACAGCAGGGTTACCTATAAAAGCATGGGAAAATCTGAGAATAAGTATATGGTAGTCATTTTCCATAAACCCAGACCTGGCAGTGTAAGGAAGGGAAAAATAGGATGAGAGTGGGAGTCTCTGGACTGGCTTCTCTCACCATAGCTTGCTCTGTGAAAGACATATACTAGAACTAACAGAAATAAGATACCTTTAAATTGTTGTTGTTTTCAGGTAGGAATTTAACTAATTTCCAGCCTTAGAATATTTTATTGATCCCACTGGACACCCTCTGCCCTGAGAGTAGATGCTGAAAACTTTATGTCTTAACCTCAGTTAAAAGTCCATGGGATACAACAATATCAGCAAGATTGAACCCACTCACTCTCACTCAATAATTATTCAATGTCATTTCACCACAGCTCCTAAGGAGATGTGTCTGTGGTAGATACCATATACGACAGCATATAACTCTATTCCTTTCTTGCCATTTCAGTTCTTTCCCCTCCAAAATAATACTCCAAAGTGTTCTGTGAAATCTTCCTTGACTAATTTACTTAATTCTAACTTACTTAATTCAAATTGCTTATGTATACGATTTTTATGCATTTATTTAATCATGATTGATTGTTTATGTGTCCTGTACATGACTTTTAAATATCCCTCACACACAAATCACTATTTCCGAGTAACTATTCTCCTAGGCAAAGGCTACAGGAGTCAATATTTCCTCAATGGTGCCATTTGGGATTTCCTTCTCCTTTTCTCCCACAAGCCCCAGCCAGCTGGATCCTGGCATTGACTTTTTTCCTCCCCCAAATGAAATGCCTAGCACAAATAGTAAATCTGCATTTCCTCTTAATTTAATTTGGGCTCACTTCTGTACTTCACTTACACAAAAACCGCAGTTGGACAAGTTACTTAACACCAATTGCCCTAAAAAAGGCAAAAAAAGACACTATAATGTGTCATAAAGAGTCACATCACATGCCAAGAGCTGTACTCAGATTCACTCAGAACTGTGTAGTAAATATGAGAAAAGGGGAGAGATAAGATGGGGGCAAGAGACCAACATTTGAAAATAACTTTTCATCTAAAACTATAAATGGGTCTTTAATTTAACTGGTAACCTCTGAGGAGTGCCCTGAAATATCTAGAACTAGAAACGTACAGAATCTTAAAAATACAAATGCTGAAGAAAACAGAAGCCTGAAAAACTAAAGAATTTTGAACCACCTTAAAGTCATTAAAGCTGATCAAGTGATTAAATTCTAAAAGAAGGAAAAGAATCTAATATAAATTCATAAGCTCCCATATCTAAAGGTCAAGGAGAAAACAAAAAATAAAACAAATCAAGACCTGTATATTAAAAAAAGAAATTATAGCTAAGAGAAAAAAAGTGGACAAAGAAAAATGGAAGGAGAGGAGAGAAGAGAGAAAAGGAAAGATGAAGGAAGACAAAGGAAAGCAATACCTTACAGAAGGAATGGACTAACTAAATCTCACAATTTGAGTGTCACAGAAATGGGCTGTGGGGTGGCGAGGTAGATAATAAAAGTCATATGAACATCACTATAATCTGGGCAAGAAAATGTTGAGGAAAGAGGTATAATGTAGAAAAATAATAAACAGCAAGCTGAGTTGGAACAGAGGCAAAGAAAGAAGAAATCACTTCAGAAAGAAGACAGAATTGAGGACAAAAAGAAGCACAAAACAAATTAGCTAATTACAGCAAGTAGATAAAGAAAAAATGGAGCTAATTGGACCATCTGGTTTGGGGATGGATGAAGAAGGGGAGAGGAAAGGATTTCGATCAAACTGCTCCAATGGTGGATAATTCACACTCATTTCATTCTCTTTCTGTTTTCCTGATTTCTTTTTTGTTTCTTTTTTTGGGGGAAGGAAGGGCAAAAAAGGAAAACATTATGAAAGTATATGATAGAAAAATATTCTTAATAATCATGACTTTGAATATGAATAGAATGATTTCATAAAATCAAGAAGACTGTGGAAATGGTTCAAAAAGCATAATTCAATTTTGTTTACAAAAAAACATGCATAAAACACAAAAGTTCATGTGTAGTTAAAATTAAAGTTAATTTTTCAAGAGAAAGCATTGGGTGGTAATCATGATTTCCAACAAGACAATGACAAAAAAATGACATGATTAAGAGAGAAGAAACTGAGCATTTGTGTGACAATAGGTAGAGCACTGGACTTGGAGTTAGGAAGGCTGAGTGCACATCTAGTCAGGCACTTACTATCTGTGTGATCTCTCCAAGTCATTTAACACCTCAATGCCTCTGTTTTTTCACTTGTAAAATAAGGGTATTATAGAAGCTACATCCCAGAGTTGTTATGAGAATTAAGTGAGATTATATTTTAAAGTGCTTTATAGGGGCAGCTAGGTGGCACAGTGAATAGAGCACCAGTGGACTTGATCTCAGACACATAACACTCACTAGCCATGTGACCTTGGGCAAGTAACTTAACCCCAACTGCCCTGCCCTCCCACCTCAAAAAAAAAGAAAGCAAAAAATAAAAAATAATAAAGTGCTTTATACACCTTAAGGCACTATAGAAATGCTAGTCATCAATATTAATTATTAACATCTATATTAAGCAAAGAAACATGCTTGAAAGCATGACAGATAGCAAAACAATATTAACATTACATATATAGGCACTGAACTGCATAGCATCTAAGAACTTAGAAGAAAAAGTAAATGAATTACAGGGAGATCTTGACTATAAAATTATAATTATTGGGAACATCAGTGTGACCATTTACAATAAGACAAATTTAACAGTGACATAAGAATGAAATCAAGAATTTGAGCAAATATTTGAAAAAATAGAGGCGACTAGGAGCATAGTCAGGATGGCAAGGTGGTGCAGTGAATAGAGCACTAGCCCTGGAGTCAGGAAGACCTGAATTCAAATCCAGCTTCAAACAATTAACACTTACTAGCCATGAGGCCTTGGGCAAGTCACTTAACCCCAATTACCCTGCCTTCCCCCTCCAAAAAGCCAAAAAAAAAGATTAGAGAGATGATAGACCCTTGGTGATTACTGAATGGGTTTCATAAAAATACACATTTTCAGACATTGATGGTAGCTTTATAGATATTGACCATATGCTAGGACAAAAAGAACTTTATGTGTGTGTATGTATAATATATATAAAAAATACATCCTTTACAAAATATGGGGGAATAAAAAACTAAATAGTAATAAAAATCTAGATCAAATATTCAGACTTAAATGGATATTTTAAAATGTTATTGTAAAGAATTATAGATTAAAGAATAAATCATAACAACAATAAACAATTACTCAAAGGAATTAATAGCAACAAAATGACACATCAAAACCTATGGGATAAAGCCAAAGTATTCATGAATAAATATTTGTATCTATACAGAAAGAAGAGAGCCATGAAGTGAGTATGCAAGTTTCATGTATGTATGTGTATATGTATATGTACATATATTTATATATACAAATATATATAAACCTATGTATATAAAATCAACAAATTTAAAACCCTCAGATAAGTTCTGAAATAGATATCCTAAAAATCAAATAAACAAAATTGAATATAAAGCTATTTGCATAACAAAACTAAATTGCTTTTTAAAAGACCAATAAAATAGACAAACTGTCAGCTAATTTGATCATTAGAGGAAAATATCCAGAGGAAAATTTCATCTCCCTAGAAGACAAAATTTCAACTATCTTACAGAGATGATACTCTTAATGCCACAGCCCCTCTTACAATTATAACCCTTATAGTCAGATTTATTTTTTCATGACTGACCAAATTTTTCTATCAGTTGTTTAAGCACATGTCCCTTTATTTGGACCTGAATGAAAATGTAGACATCTGGTTACTATATCTTTATGTGAAGGGTGGGGAGAGAATCAGAGAATGAGACTCTGACCAGGGAAAGCTGGCTCTATTGGATGGCCATGGACGACCAGAATCATTAGGAAAGGTGTAAGGGTTATGGGATTTAAAGATCTTTCATGCCCCGTTGGACTTGCTGATGTAGCAGGAAGGGGCGGAGCAAGAGGAAGCGGAAGCCAAGCTAGTGTTCCTGCGTTGGCTGGCGGTGGTGGTGACGGCGGCAGCAGCAGAGGCAGTGGCAGCGCGAAGCCCTTTTTGAGTTAGAACTGCTAAGGACTTTCTGCTAAGGACTCCTGCTGAGGACTGCCAGGGGCCGGAGCTGCTGGGAGTGCGCTTCCAGGACGCTGGGTGGTTGCTGTGCGTGGGGAGAGGAGGACCTTTGCCTGAGGTAGCCTGTTCTGTTTTAAAGGCTTGAAAATGTGGGTGCTTTCTACTTTATCTACCTGTGCCAATGTCATAACTACTCTGATGGCTTTCACTTTCTGGTTTTGGGACTCAGTCTTTTGGTATCTTAATAAATTTTCTAGTTTATTTCCTCATATGGCAAACATGACGTATTTTGTAATGGATAATTATATCAGCATATTTGTAATCTCTATAGGCATTGTGAATATGGCATTGCTGATACAAAAGGGTAAGTGGCAGTGTAGACCAAATTCCCCTATTTCACAGTTGGTTGACTGGAGTTGCTTCTTATACTGACAATAAAATTAAGATTTACTACTATTACCTTGACTATCATTAAAGTGCCTCTTTTATGATTTTAGTCAATTCCTTAGCATTTTCCTAAGTTCTGTGGTGAAATGTAAAGAACACCGCCTTCAAGAACTAGGTGCCCTGGATTCAAATCCACCCCTCTCATTTGTTAGATGAAAAAATCACTTAGCTAATCTCTGAGTTTGTTTCCTAATCTATTAAATAAGGAAAACTGATATTCAGCATTTTCCATATGTTGCTTTAAGTTCTGCTATTTTGGAGAAAGTAAAAAGAGTTCAATATTGCTTTCACATTACAAATCTTTGAAGGTCACTCTTACATAAATCTTCTTGTAAAGTACTCAAATTGATTCAGCTGATCCTCTTAGGGCATTGACTTCAGTCTTCTCCTGCCATGGAGGACATGCCTGAGGGTACAATAATGACAAGTCTTACTCCTGGCTGTCATGGAATGGCTGGGACATCCTTTTATTGGCTATGCTTCCCAACTGGCTCAGGGAACAGTGGGTCTATTATCTGCTGGAGCTAGTGAGTACTTCTGGGGAAAAGGGAAGTATCTACTATGTGCAAAGCACTGTACCAAGCACTTTTCCCATTTTTATCTTATTTGATAAGGATATTCCCATATTATCTTATTTGAGAAGGATTTTATAGGATGGAGTGGATTGAGACATTACTTCGCCTCTGTGCTAGACTTTCAGACCCTATATAAACCAATCCCTGCCTTTTAACTAGGTTTTCAACCCTACTGGAGGGGACAAAGCAACCAGGCATTGCTCAATTAGTTAGGAGGGGACAGGACAAATTATATCCCACCTTCTCACTATGCTTCCTGAACAGTGGGTCAGGGTGGGGGCAAACTACCTCCACTGTCAAGCTTGCTCCAATTCACTGCAATATAGCAGTTTGGGCAGATGAACACTGTACTATGCTGACCATGTCCCCCCCTGCAAACTTTTTCAAGCTTTCTAATTAACATTCTTCCTCATTCTTCATCCTTGCTTTTACTTTGACAAGACTCTTCACTAATACTTGGTATACCTAAACATTTTCCTAGTTTTGCTATCCCTATAACACTGAATCCCCAGCTGCTAAGCAACCTTTCTTCCCATCCTTAGCTGCTTGCACCTCATTCCCATTTCCTTAAATCACACCTCACTAATGTCTCATTCCAGATTGATATGCCCTTTCTATCTTGCTCTCTGGAATGCTGGCTCCACAGTTAACAAATTTCTTTTCATCTTAAACCTCTTCCTTTTCCATTCATTCCATCTTCTGGCAATCTCTGAAGGCTGGCCCTCTCCAACTGATATTCATCCTTAGTTATCCTTTCTAGTATTTGCTGAACTTTTACTCCTATCCTTTATCTCACTAATCATGGTAGGAGAGTTAGAAAGACTTGTTTTCCATTGCCACTTGAATATTCTGCCCTAACTGACATCACTAAGCACCTCCTCTCCTTTGAGGTTCATTCAATTGAAATTTATCAACCAATCCAGATTATTTTTACCTGTTATCTAGTCAAGGACATTCTTCTTCCTTTCTCAAATGAAATCAGTATCTGGCTCAAAGTTTTCATCTCCATCTTTTCTTCATTACAGGGCCCTTAAATAGAAATGTTGATATTTCCTCATATACACTAATTTCTCATTTTTTCAATCTGCTTAACTCTGATGACTTTCTCCTCCTTTTGACCTCTAATACACTTGGGGGTGAAAAGTTCATAAATCAACAAACATTTATTAAGTGCTTATCATATGCCAAACATTTAAATGCCGGGGATATAAAAATTTTTTTAAAGTTTTAACCCTCAAGGAGCTTACATTCTATTATAAATAACTAGGTACATATAAATATGTGCATAGCAAATAGAAGGTAATCTAAGAGAGAAGGGCACTAGCACCTGGAAGGGCAGTCCAAGGGAAGGGAGTCTGGAAAGGATTCCTGCATCAGGTCAAACTTGAGCTAATACTTGCAGGAACTCAGAGGAACTAGGAGGCAGAAATGAGATGACAGAGCATTCCTTATGGGAAATAGCCAATGCAAAGCCATGAACATGAAGGGTGGGATTTAGTGTTTGAAGAACTACAAGTTGTATCAGCAATGCAATATTCACAATGCCTATAAAAATTACAGATATGCTGATATAATTATCCATCACAAAATACATCATGCTTGCCATATGGGGGAATAAACTAGAAAATTTATTAAGATACCAAAAGACTGAGTCCCAAAACCAGAAAGTGAAAGCCATCAGAGTAGTTATGACATTGGCACAGGTAGATAAAGTAGAAAGCACCCACATTCTCAAGCCTTTAAAACAGAACAGGCTACCTCAGGCAAAGGTCCTCCTCTCCCCACTCACAGCAACCACCCAGCGTCCGGGAAGTGCGCTCCCAGCAGCTCCGGCCCCTGGCAGTCCTCAGCAGGAGTCTTTAGCAGAAATTCTGGCTGACTCAAAAAGGGCTTCCCACTGCTGCTGCCTCTGCTGCTGCTGCCGTCGTTGCCGCCACCGCAGGAACTCTAGCTTGGCTTCCGCTTCCTCTTGTTCCGCCCCTTCCTGCTACGTCAGCAAGTCCAATGGGGCATGGAAGATCTTTAAATCCCATAACCCTTACACAAGTAAACAGGTATAGCTTCATCATAGTAGTGTTAAGAGGGGGTTAGAGTATAAGAAGGTTAAAGGCAGGAAGGAGCTATGTTATGAATAGTTTTAAAATGTCAAAAAGAGAAAACTATATTTGACCCTGGCGGTAATATGGAGCCACTCGAGCTCAAGCGACCAGAGGGAATGACATTATCAGTTCTACACTTTAGAAAAATCACCTTGGGAGCTGAGTGAAGGATGACTTAGAATGGGGAGATATTTGAGGCAAGGAGACCAGTTTCAAGTTTATAGTAGGAGTTCAGTCAAGAGAGGATGAAGGTATTAATAAGGGTTATGACTTTGTGACTGAGGAGAAAGGGATATGTGCAAGAGATATCCTTCCCTTCATTCTCTGTTCCCACAAGTGTTCCTCAAAACAGCTAGGTGGCACAGTGTGCAGAGCATTGGGCCTAGAGTCAGGAAGACTCATTTTTCCTGAATTCCTCTGATATTCTTGAATTTTTGTTTTTCCAAATGAATTTTGTTTTTATTTTTCTAGGTCAGTAAAATAATATTTTTTTTGTAATTTAATTGAGATGGCACTGAATATATAAATTAATTTTGGTAAATTGCCATTGTTATTACATTGGCTCTGCCTACCCACGAGATTAATTTCAGCCTCAGATATTTGCTAGCTATGTAATTATGGGCAAGTCACTTATCTTTGTTTGCCTCAATTTCCTCATCTGTAAAATGAGCAGGAGTAGGAAATGGCAAACTGCTCCAATAACTTTGCCAAGAAAACTCCAAAAGGGGATCAAAAAGAATGACTGAAAAAATTACTAAACCACATTCCACATTCATATTAAGAAAATCTGAATTTCCTTTATCTTATCCTAACCTTTTATCTTTACATCTCTCCTTGTCCCCTAAAGTTTTTCCTAACTCCTAAACAAATCTTCATCTTCTCCATGACTGCCAATCCCTTAGCCCCTCAGTACCAAACCAGATTATCATTTCTGCTCTGAAATGCTTCTCTCTTCCCAATCTTTACCTGTTGTTGAACGAGTTCAACTACATAGCATTTATTTTTTCCTTGTCTTATCACTGATCACTCCTTGCCAAACTTCAACTTGTTTATTACTTTAACAGCAGGCTCCTGTCTACCTGTCTACTAAATGAAACTGGAGGAAATAACGAAACTGTGTTGACTAGGTCCACTATAAATTTTTGGCAAATAACTTCTACTACTTATATATAAATAACTTATTTGCTAACTAACCTTCACTACATCCAGGCATGCTTGCTACTCCTGCCTATTTCATTCCTTTTTGTCCTCACTTTAGCAGCCTTTCTGGCTCTGCTTCAGGCCCTCTTTTCTGTTTACACTCTCTTATTTGGTGATCTCATCTACTCCTATAGGTTCAATTATAAATTCTGTATAGATGATTCCTATTCTCTCTCCTGAATAGTCCTTAACTCAGGAAAGCGTCCTGAGTTAGAAATCTCTATGGGTCCTAACCTTGAAATGTAATGGCTACAATTTAACATTTTTCTGCCAGTATTGCCAACTCTTTATAGGTTTATCTAGCACTTGAGGATGAGGAGCAAAGAGGACAGGGTGGAAAGTAGGGACAAGATTGAAACCTCTTTTGAACCTTTTTTTACCTTCTCTGTTCTTTTATATTTTCCACCAAAGTACCATTTGAATCCAGGTTCCTCCAAGAGAGATAACGATTTACTTCTGAAAATGTCTTCATTCCCCCCATTTCTATCCATCCCCTCCATTTCCTTGTCCACTCTCTTTTACCTTATTTAATTTCATCAAGTTCTTCCTTCATTTTTCCAACATCGTCTTTGCTATAAATACTAATTCCACATTTCCTCTCCTTTGATCTCCATGTAGTTCTGATTACAAACCTAATTATGGTCAATGTTATTCAGCTCTTTCCTCCATCCACTCACCTTTATGATGCCAGTCACATATTCTGCCTTATAAGAAATTAATGGTGACTTATGCAGGCTTTAAAATGGGAAATAATTATTCTATGACATTTCTACCAACAGTTGAGTGCTAAATTGGGTACCTCTGATATCACTCAAACTTGGGGTCTAGTTGAATGTGAAAACACAATCTGTTAACAACAAACTTTAAAGCCCATTTCAAAAAATCCAGAGCTCCCTACTCTTCTTCAAGGAGGTAAATCCAATAGTTTTGAGTCAATCTGTATCACATTTAACATTAACCCCTTTCTGAGTTTTGAGGACATTAATAAATTGAGAATGGTATCATTTCAACCTTTTCTAGATTCCAGTTAGTTAAAATAAAGGACTTTTACTCACTCTCATTTCGTGCTAGCCAAAAGCACATTTATGATACCCCTTTATTTATGACCTTTAAAAAGTGATACTCAAAGGTCTCATGTATGAAATCCTGTAGTCTCCTGCTCAATTTAAGTTGAGAAATGAATAAATCATGAGATGCTAGTTTCTGAGAGGGTTTTATGTCCACAACTGAATTTATCCTGATAACACATTTGAAATTCTTTTTGTGATGGAGCAGCAAACCAGATGCTATGTCTTTTACATTTACAAAATGCTCTGGGGGTATACCTGCACAAATGTATCCATTCTTAGAGAGTTAACAGGGGCACTACTATTTGCTAATACATGTAAAAGAAGCTGCATAGAGGAGTTTGATGTTTTAGGAAAATGATACAGATGCTTGCTTTAATGCAAGTTAAATGTTAGAGTTAAATCTCCATAATGAAATATTGCCTAAATGGAAACATTTGGTCTAATTTCTCCTATTACAGATTAGATGCAAAGTAATCTGGTACTTTTTCTTTACAAGGGGATAAACACAAAAATGCCCCTCATCATTAGGAAGCAACATTGTCCAAGATGAACTTTTGAACAGGTGAATCTGATAGCCCTTCTTTGGTCTTTTACTGGAATGTAATAAACTCCTTCAGTGCAAGAACTGCTTCATTTTTGTCTTCAAATGCCCCAAATCTAGCACATAACCTGGAAAGTTGTAAGTACTCTAAGCAGTAAGTGCTTAAAATGTGTTGATAGAATATAATCGGCTTCCTACTGATGGAAACCATCATCTGTGAATTAGCATCTATATAATGAGGCCATATCAGTAAGGGAGATTGTGAAAATTATTATTTTAAAGGTTTCTCTATTTTATACTCCTAAACTCTCAAACAAGCTAAAATTTCTCAGCTCATTCTGTTTCATATTTTCAAAATGAAGGCTCTATCATGCAGACCCTTATTTTCCCTACTAAGCCAAGAAAATGCCAACAAGGGAGAGGAATTATTCTCCCAGAGACTGCACTAACTCAACTCCAGTTTATCCTCATCTTTTTATTATCTCCCAGTGCAGCTCTCCAAAACATGCTGACTGCTTCAGGCACCATGGGTAAAAAATACAATCCCTTAGCCAAATTGTGTGCCTTCCAGCTAGAAGGGAATGGATCATAGCTCATATGGATTCAGATTAATTTTGACCCTGAAAAATGGTTCGGTGGCAGGCTCCATCATTTTGATAAAAAATGGATGCTGTGTCATTCCAAAACTAATTGCAAAAATAGGAGGGGAAATGCAGATGTTCCTTTATGATTGCTGCTCTCCTTAAAGTCTACTGCCCACATTGAAGTCTCAGAAACTTTTGTAGAATGAACTGGGGCTTGGATACCTAGTTCTCCAGGTGTCTTTCTGGGATGGAATTTGTGTTCCAAGGACTAGAATCTACCAGGCTAATTAAATCTCTTCTCTTGTCTTCAGAGGATGAATTATAGTATGGCTTCAACCAAATTGCCAGATGATTCCTTTGTAAGCTTAAATCATGTGTATTAATTTAATCATACAGTTTTGGCTAGGTCTATACTCTATATGTCAGCAAATGGCTTCCATGGATGATCAGTCCTAAGAGCAATCTAGCAAGAAAGCAGAGTGCCCATATACCCATAGGCAACTCCCCTCCACACACACACACACACACACACACACACAGTTTTTAAGTTTACAGGAAACTCAAAACACATCCAAATTTTAACTCATAAGAAACTATGAGGAAAATGAAAGAAAGGGACATGAAAGCACAAGAACATTATGTCCATCCCAAACATCATTAACTGCAATCTTAAATCAGGCAGTCACTTCTGCTAATATTGGGTGGAGTTTCTCAAAGTTAAGAAAGCCACAGACTAGGCCTGGGACAACCAATTTGAAAAATAACTGAACCTGAATGAGAGCAGAGGCTCTGAAAGGCTAAGTCGCATTTCAAGCTTTGCTTTGTTAAAAGCAAGTCAGTGAAAAATCTTGCTGTATCAGAGGCCTAGTTTTGTCCACTGCCCATTGGCAAGGCTCTCAGCCATGGAAAAACCTATCTGATCTGGTTTGCTAGGCTGAGCACTCTGTTTTTTTTTTTTTCCCACTCCTGCAAAGAGGGGATGGAAGGGTATTCCTGTCTTGGTCCTCCAATTAAGCTTCTCTAAAGTCTTTCATGTAGAGCACAAGGTTTGGGAGTAGGAATTCTAGCCAGTATGCTGCACTGGGGCTGAGCATGAGCCAGCTGTTTCTTATTAACTGCTTATATTTTTCTTAAGGATAAAATGTGGGCAACTGCCATTGTACATAGCTGTACAGATTTCTCTAAGTGGCACAGCCTGAGTCCTGGACCACTTCTGTTTACTGATGGCAATTTGCTTAAACATGAAGTCTTCAAAGTAAAATGCTGTGCACAGGCGAGTTCACTAACAAAGATGGATAAAGCCCTCTTCAAACTTTATGTGATCGTATAAATGCTATCGTTATTGTTGAACTGAATAGAAACCAGTTGAACTGATACATAGTTCTTTTAGAAAAAAAAACTCTGAAAAAATGCTGAATTGAAAAAATTGCTTTGAAAAATCTGCTTACATAGAATTATAGAATTTCAGATTTGGAAGGAAGCTCAGCAGCATCTGCTACAACACATATACAAAATACATCCCTACTGTGACATACTTGCTAAGTGGTTGTCTTGGAGAACTCAGCTTGGAGATCACCAAGGAGAGAAATCCGACCCTCTCTTAAAGTCTATTCTACTTTGTTCTAATTGCTTTATTTTGATTTTTGTTCTTTTTTCTTGAAATCAAACCTAAATATTGAGGTCTATGCAATTTTCAATAATTGCTCTGGATCTCCCCCATTCCACCCCACCCTAGAGCCAAACAGAACAAATCTAAAACTTCTTCCACATAACCCCTATCATGTCCCTCTGATTCTTCTCTTCTCTGGGCTAAACATGCTTACTTCCTTCAATGTATATTGGCAGCAGAGATTTCATACAGCAGAGAGAAATGTTAAACTGTCCTCATGACCAGTTACAACATGGTGGTTTTATTACTTTCTTTCCTTCCTCCCTCTCTCCCTCCCTTCCTTACTTCTTCCCTTTCTTCCTCAGTTTCTTTTTTTCTTTTCTCCCTCTCTTCTTTCTATTTCTAGTTCCTTCCTTCCTTCTTCCCTCCCTCCCTCTCTTTCCTCCTTTCTCCCTCCTTCAACAAAGCTGAAGAGTTGAGTAGAAATGGAAAGGGGAAAGGAGAAGGAGAAAGACTGTCAATAATATTGCTGGTTTAATTTCATTGTCTCTAAAATAGTGAGAATAAAAGCATTTATCTTCCAGGTTATTGTTAGGACAAAATATCATGGTAACTCTAAAGTGTTTAGCACAGTGTCTGGCACATAGTGAGTGCTATATAAATGTTAGCGATTATTAGGTATTATTATTGTTATCATTCCCCCTCATAAGTCTCCATAAAAAATGGACATTATTTGCAGTGTTGACAATCTCAATTTAGGAAATAATTTTACTAACAATCATAACTGTTCAAAAACTGAAAAGTTTGCTTTGGAGGCTGAGAGTCATCCAAAACTTCACATCTTCAAGTGTATGATGGATGTTGTAGATGTGTTTCACATGCCAGGTAGGGGTTGAACAAGAACTCTGGGATCTCTCCCTACTCTAAAATTCTGTGTCCAGTATTTTGGTGAAAATAAGAGGCATGAATGAACACTAATCTGAAGTGCTGGAAGGAATACCCATCAATAAGATCACAGATTCTTTTGGGTATGTTGATAAGATCATAATTGTATTGTTAATAAATATGTATATTTGCATATGTGTATGTATGTATTATGGAAAAGACTTGAAGGTATTTTATCTCATTACTATTAATCACAAAGGCTATTCCAAGTACAGCACATTTTTAGGGCTACTATCCTAAGTTCCCATTTTTGCTAGTAAACTAGGACCTCAGAGCTCTACTAGCAACTTCTACCTTCAGTAGAGTGGTTTGTGATTGGATTTCTAATACTATAGCTCATATAGTACCACTAGAATGCTGTCCTCATTGATTATCACTTGATTTTGATTTCTCAGTCAGACCTGATTTGCTATTAGGGATATTTACTAAGGTAGAATGCTAATATATTTTTGTTTTTTGCTTTTTGGAGGGAGGAAAGCAGGGCAATTAGGGTTAAGTGACTTGTCCAAGGTCAAATGGCTAGTAAGTGATAAGTGTCTGAGGCCATATTTGAACTCAGGTCCTCCTGATTTCAGGGCTGGTGCTCTATTCACTGTGCCTCCTAGCCGCCCCATGCTAAAATATTTTTACAAAACATTCCCCCAAAGATTACAGCACATTTTCCCCAAAGGCCATATAGAGTTCAGAGAAAAGTGGTCTCAAACTTTAAAGGGAATATGTAGCAAAGGGCTAAGTCAGTTCCTGGTTGCTGGAATTCATTTTTCCCTCTTTATTGATTCTACATGAAGTTTCGTTTGGGCATGATGTAGCCCTGAAGCTGTCTTTTTTCCGTTGTGTTTAACTTGTCCTTAGTTCCTAAAGGAGAGTCATTCACTACTGTTCTGGAAAGAATGATAGGACACCCATAAAAAGTCCAAAACTTTCAAATATTTTGAAATTCACAAAGTCATCTTCTAATTAGACAGACTGTGAAGTCTGTCTCTTTCCCCTCCCTTCAGCCCTTTCTAAGGGGATTGGCTAGAATTGTTTGTACAACTACACTAGCATACCACAAGGAATTCTGGATTCTGAGATAGATTGTTGTTTTTATACAAGCCCCAAAAGACATGCAAAATTTTTCAGTCAATACTAATGCACTTCCTGTGAAGTATCACTTCATTTTATCCAAAGGCTGGAAACAGTTAGCTTTTTCCAAATTTATTAAGAACATTTCACAGTGTTTAGTGTCTTTGATTAATTTGTTGAGTCAACAGAAGTATTTTCACCTGGTAAAACTATCAGCATGTGACATCTTGTTATTTACTTTAAGTGGAGCAGGGGAGATTGGTTCGACCACCTTTCCCAATCTCCTGTCTCTCCAACTATTATATAAGTAGCAAATGAGATCATATATGTGAAAGTATACAGTACAGGACCATTCAAATGCCCAGCCATCAATATTCTAAACACATGCAAGTACTATTGCACAATTTATTGATGGTATTTATATTCTTTTGTAATCAACATGGTGAAATAAATCTTCTAACATTGTTATTATTTAATAACCCTATGTTTTTCTTATTCAGAATGAAGGAAATGATGGTGAGAAAAAAAGCCCACTATATATTTAGTCACCATGATGGGAGAAATAGTTTCATTAAAAAAATTTTTTGATAAAGATCTAGATTAAAGTTTTACTATTAAAAAATAGTACATTAATACAACAAACATTTGTTACAAATCAAATAAGGCACTGTGTAAGTGCTGGGGTAAATACAAAGTTTAGAAAATATACAGTCCTTATCTGCATGTGGATAACAGAGGATTAGCTAGCCCAAAGATAGGGAAATATATCATATTCATATCAAGATCCCTATGATATCTTAATATGGAAATTAACCTTAGAAAAACTTCAGAATGGAAGGGGTGCTTAGAAGCATCCATACAATAGGAATTCTATGTGTTTTTAATGATATGAGTTCTGTTCTTGAGTGACAATAAGTAGGATAAGTGATATTTCTCTTCAGTTCTTTTTCTATTCTACATATTTTTTGCCTTTTTGGAGGGGGAAGGCAGGGCAATTGGGGTTAAATGACTTGCCTAAGGTCACACATCTAGTAAGTGTTAAGTGTCTGAGGTCAGATTTGGACTCAGGTCCTCCTGACTCCAGGGCTGGTGGTCTATTCACTGCACCACCTAGCTGCCCCTATTTTTATTTTTTTTTAATATCGAATTGCTTTCTTCCATCCTTTTCCAAATTTTCTCATAAGTATATTAGAAGACCAGTATTATGCTCCATATTTTCAAAAGACTGGATATAAATAAAAGAGGAAAATACATACAAAGCTCGTAGAAAGATATGATTACAGCCTCCAGCTCCTTGCTCTTAATCCAATCTAGTCTCAATCTCTGGTTTGATATTAATGAGAAAATTCCAAGAGTAAACCATTTCTTCAACATCCTTTATTCACCCCCATCTTACCCCACTCATCTTATGTTTGATTTCATTGAATCAGTGCTGTCAAAGTTGAGTTTCAATTTTCTAACACAGTACTACATGTGGATTATGCCAGGAGTAGCTGTTTGCATTCCATTTATTTCAATGATTAAAAAAATATTTTTTAATATAAGTGCTGCTACCATTTTTAACTACCTAAGTCAGTGCTTATGGCCTCAAGGCTACATGTGGCCTTCTGGGTCCTAGGGTGCAGCCTTTGACTGAACCCAAATTTTACAGAACAATTTCTTTTATTAAGGCCCTAAATTACCTACTATGATCTGGAGAAAAATCTTCCCATAATCTAGGTCTACTTCTATAGGTGGTATATTAAAAATCGAGTATTTTCTAACCTGGGCTATGCCTCGTGAAGGCAAGATGAGGATGTAACAAAGCAGCATATTAGAATAGAAAGACCTTACAATGAGCCTGAGTGACTCTGCTTTTGGGGGTGGGTTGGGGTAGGGACAGTCCTCATCAATTTCTTCATTGAGAAGAGAATCAGGATTTTTCTGGGACCTATATGGGCAGCATATATAATAAAAAGAGTGTGGCACTTAAAACCAGGGCAGACCTGGATTCAAATCCCACCACTGACATTAGTTGCATGACCATGGGCAAGTCTATTAAACTTCTCTGGGAATCAATTTCCTCATCTATAAAACATGGAGGACAGTACTTGCAGTGAAAGACAGTACAGTATAATAATCAAAGAGCCCACTGAGGAGTCAGAAAGATCTAGGTTTAAGTCCTACCTGTGAAATATATTAGCTGTGTGACCCAGGGAATTTCATTTAACCAGTGGCCCCTAAGATTTTAAGTTGTAGATCAGGTGCCCACTTACACTGATAAATGAGGTTTCCTCAGTAAAGTTTCCTTTACCAAATGAATAGCAGGTCAGACACCAACAGAAATCTTTTTGGAAGTGTCAGAAGAAAATCTGTAGGGGAATCATTGCCATAGATAAAAACAGAAAAGAGAAACAAAGATGATGGTAAGAAATCAATGAAATCAAACTAAAAAGAAAACCAACATGAGAAATAAGTCTTTTCATCTGTAAGTAGTTCAGCAATGTCAACACATCTGGAAAGCAGGGTCCTGTTCCCATGATTTTCACATGACAAATATTTTATGCATAAACTTCAAATTATCAACTAAAAAGTTTACTGTTAAGAACAAATATTTCATTGGGAGCTATAAGAGAAATGCTTAATTAATTTTGAGGTTTTTACATGTAGGTCATCGCTACTGCTCTGTCTTTTATTTGGAAAAATGAAACCCCACAAGCATTCCTCTTAAGGAAAGGAATTTGAACCTCAAAAACCATACTCATTTTAAGTAATATTAAGGAGAAATTTTCTAACTTCAAAACATGAAGCAAATAAAACCCATTTTATTGAGCCATATTTTAGTCTTATATATTGTTGTGTCAAAGAAATGAAAATAAAAGTGATAAAATAGTAGACATGTTTACAGCATTTTGGAAAGAAAGAACTTGGCATATGTAGAGAGGGCAACAATATTATAATGGCAACACTGTTTAACTACTCTGCCTTTAGTGAAACATTTCTCAAAAGTGTTTCTTTTAAATCAAAGGATTCTCTCACATTCAAGAAGGGCTTCCAGAGAAAATAAGTTTGCCTTTATGTAGACAGCCAAGACAGTTGGCCAGAAAATGTTTTTATAAAATCTTTCAACCAAAATGGAGAGCTAAGTGGAAATGAAATGGAAATCTGATCAGGGGAAAGACTGTCAATAATACTGCTACCTCAGTTTCCTCATCTGTGAAACAGGGATAAAATAGCACATATGTCTCAGGGTTATTGGGATGATAAGAATGATATATTTGTAAAATACAAAACTTAAAGCACTATATAAATACTAGTTATTGTGGTCAGTATTCTTACAGGTACAAGACCTTAGAATGAACCTGAGTGATTCTGCTTTTGGGGATCGGTTGGGGTAGGGACGGTCCTCATCAATTTCTTCATTGAGAAGAAGTTTCTATAACCATGGTAGAAACTCCATTCATTAATAGTGGCCCTAGCTAAAACTTTGTATCTTAGAGAATTGTCTGAGGGCAATGATAGATAGGTCCTATTACCTAATTAGGTTCACACAGCTAGTACATGTCAGAGATAGGACCTGAAGAAAAGTTAAGGTGACTGCAAGCCAGCTTTCTCCTTACTATGCCATACTTCCTCTTTAATAACTAATAATAACAGAGTAAAACGACAGCATGAAAGGGTTGAAATGATCTAGTCTTTCTAGTTCTTTGGCAAGGAACAATTCCTTTGTAAGGCACAATCAGAAAAAGTTACATTGTATAGCCTCATTTTTGATGCTACACATCAGCAGAGGGATTTGAAAGTACATGTTCATTTGGTCTATACTTTTCACTGATGCTGTTGTTATACCTTTGATTTCATTGGTAGAGGGAGCTATTGATGAGAAAACTCTTTCAACTAATGCAGGTACCAGTTTTGCAATTAACAATATTAATTGTTTGGGGCATTGAGATCCAGCAATTTTGACTTAGGGGCACCATGCAATTTGCCTATATATTAAACCAAAAAAGTTTATATGTGTAGTTTTTTCCTTGCCTTCAAAAACTAAATACCTGCAAACACTTCTCTAATAGAAATTCTTCCTGTGGATGTTATAGTTTCTCTAAAAGGGCTGCTACTGACATATCAGTCCATGAGCCCCCTGATGCCATAGTAATGTTCTTGCTGGTCTACTATGTAGGTGTCTAGAGATTCCCATAATGAGAAAGGTAAGAAAATAACTCTGGGGTTATCCCAAATAGAGGCATAGGGAATGGTAAAGCTGTCCACCCAGAATAAAAAGTCAGTTCTCCTCCAAAAAATATAAAATAAAATAAAATTGTGGGTGACTCTGCTAAGTAGATCTGCTCAAAAGCAGACACACACACACACACACACACACACACACACACAGAAGCTCTATACAAAATATGGGATAGCCTGACTGCCACAAACTAAAAACTAACTTCAACAAGTCATTTTTCCTCCCTCTGCCTCAAAGGTTTAAATATTTAAGAAAGAATGAATATACATTACCTTCCATCTATTGTGGTTCTAGCTTGTACAGTTATCCCTTCCACATTGCAATTTTCCCCATTGTGATTTCTATATACAGTGGGTCAGCATAAGAAATTAAGTGGGAATTTGAGGAAAGTTTTGTGGAAGCTACAAATTATATGCAAAGGCCAGCAAATAGCACAAAGAAAGTTTAGAAACTCATAAATGCATAAAATATGTATAACATTGTATAATACAGTCTATGACCAAATACTTAACCAAAATTTTACAATAAGTTACTGTATACATGACATAAAAGAAAAAGAAAAAATAGATTTCTTCTCTGGCATGGAGTACCAAAAATTTTTACACAGATTTTCTAGATTGCCATACCCCAAAATGTCCTACCCCTCCACCCCCCAGCAAGGCAAGGTGGAAGGCATAGCAGTACAAATGTAAAAACGCTTGGAGACCTACGACTCCTTTTCTTTGTATCCCTATCATTTAGCACAGTGCCTGTGGCAGAGAAAGTGATTCATGAGCATTTGATCAATTGATATGCCATCTAGATTGACTTTGTTTTGTTAAGATGAAAAGAGTTCTTTCCCTCCACAATAAGTAAGATTTTACTCCTTATCCCCTCTGCGTGTATCAAAAGAATACAGACTACATATGCATTTTTAAATAATATTTGAACAATTTAGAGTTACCTTACAATCTTTAATCATTTTAAATAATTTATAATAAGTTTCATTTTTAAAATGAAAGGTGTAAGAGATACCATGACATAATAGAGAGGCATTTCTGGAAAACAAATGGTTTAGACTCCATGGCATCCAAGATCCCTTCCAGTTCTAAATTTATGATGCTATGTTCTTATGGTCAGATAATTTCTTGCATCTCTTCCAGCTCAAATATTCTCTAGTATATAGGTAGCCAGAAAAAGACTGTGACCAATGGGTTGCTCAATGAGGCTTTGAAGCTCTGTCTATATATTAGATCCTACCAGTTTCTGGATAGAAAAATGCCCTCTCTGAACATATTAATCTCTGCCCCATTTCCTCTCAAATCAAACCTGTATTTTTTTCCTAACAATTATATTTTATCATTTAATTTTTACTTTTTTGTGTGCTTTTTGGAGGGGGAAAGGCTAGGCAGTTGGGGTTAAGTGAATTGCCCAAGGCCACACGACTAGTAAGTGTTATGTTCTGAGGTTGGATTTGAACTCAGGTCCTCCTGACTCCAGGGCCAATGCTCTATTCACTGCACCACCTAGCTGCCCCTAATTTTTACTTATTTTAAATACTGAATCTCCTTATATCAACCAGGTTAGAAATGTAAGGACTACTTGTAGTCTAATCCCAGAACTGATTGACTGATCTATATGGGAATTTTAGCCTGCACTTTCTGACCTGGATGAGTTCAGCCTTCCTTAGGCAACCTGGTGGTCCCCTGTCCCCAGAAGCTCACCATATTAATGCTGAATTTAATATGAATACCTGAATGCAGTAGGTTTAGCCTCCTACAGCTCAGAACTCCAAGGTTCAAGAGATCTGACAGCCTCAGCTTCCTTAGCAGCTGGCATTAAGGGCATGAACCACCATGCCTAGCCGTTTAATTTCTTAAAATGTACATGTTATCAATAAGAGGATATAGGAGACTGGGAAAGATTTTTCTTTTAATTTAAGTGAATTGTATACATTTGTTTTGACTACATATGAACTAAAGTTTGGTTGGAGGTGGGGGTGGGAGACAGGAAGGTGGTTTTCAAAAGCATCATTATACCACAAGTCTTAGAAAAGACTACTCTTAGAATAAGACTAAGGATTTTATTTCTTCAATGAATCTTTATAATACATATTCTGACTTTTTGGGACATTTTCAAAAAGGGCCTGGACACAGTGCAAGGGCAGATAGTTTCAGAGTTGAAAATAGCGCAAGCTCTTTTTCTAAAACTCTCTGATCTCTGCCTAGTGTTGGAAGTTTTTGTTTGCCCCTGACCTTGGTCACAGGATAGTTCAAGTAGCCATATGCTAAAGGAGATTCATCTATTAGACAGAAAAATGGATATGTTTGCCTCTAAATCTATGGATGAGGCTGTCAATATGGAATGACTCAAATTTATTAAGTATGCTAGTACTGAAGGAAATTCATTGGTAGCAATATGTAGTGGTGAGAAATGAAGCAGAGAGACCAATTAGGAGGCAGTTGCAAGAATTTAGGTCAGAAATGATAAGGGCCTGCACTAAAATGTTACCTATATGACTATTAAAAAAGTCAGTAGTGAGAGATGTTGTGGAGGATCTGATAAAAAAAAAAAGTCTGTCAGTGGAATAGAATAGACATAAGAGAATTAGAAAGAATGTATCTCAATAATTGAGCATTTGATAAATGTGAAAACATCAATCACTTAGTAAAGAAATATCTATATTGCCTGATAAAAGTATAACAAAATAAAACTTAAATAAAAAAGATAAGCACACTAATCTCTATCGGTGGTTCTATAAATTTTTAAAAACCATTGTGGAAAACCATTTAGAATCATGCAAATATGAAGTCACTAAAATGTCCATGCTCTTTGATCCAGAGATTCTCCTCTATGGTCCCCAAGGAGTTCATTGACAAAAAGAAAGCCTCCATATATACCAAAACATTTAATAGAAGCACTTTTGCAGTAGCAAAAGAATCTGAAGTGGAGGGAGAGTAAAGTAGTTGCCCATTGAATGAAGACTGGCTAATCTAACTAACTGTGGTACATATAAATACACATAGTACATGTAGTACATATAGTAATATAAAGCAATATTAATGTGTTGTAAGAAACAATGACTATGATGAATCCATAATAAAAGCATGGAAAAAACTTGCAGGAACTGTTGCACAGTGAAGGAAGAACTAAGAAAATAATATGCAAAATAACCACAATAATGTAAATGGAAACAATAACTACCACAAAACAATTAAAAATGGATGTTTTGAAATTATAAAAAATAAGCATAGTCCCAAAGAAGAGACATGAAAAAAAAAAGGTCCTTCTCAACAACTTTGCAGAGGTGGTGGGGTCCACAGGTATTTAGAACATTGCATATAGTATCAAATTTTCTCAACTAATTGATCAGCTTTCCTGATTTTTTTCTACTTCCTCCTTTTCTTTTTAAATGCTTTTTTATAAGAGATAGCTGAGAAATGAGGAAAGGGAAGGACAGATACCAGGGGAAACATAGACTGTGTAAAATTTTAAAAAAATCTCACTAACAATCTTTTTTTTTTGTGATGAAAGAAAATTAACTCAGAAGAGGCTTGTGGATATCACATCTCTGGTTGGTTGTTGTCCTTTGTTCTTGTAGAGGACCAAAGTGATTTCACGATGCTAGATCCAAATTACAGTGCCCAACTGTGACTGATCAGACCAATATAAGCTTGGAAAGTTCTACCACAGGTGGGGCACAAATAATCCATGTGAACATTTGGGGTAGATTCTCTAAATTTGCTCATCTGGGCAGGCCTGGCCAAGACATCACCACCTGCAGAGGCAGGCCCAGCCCGGAAGTTGCACCCGAAGAGGCAGGCCTGGACGAGACCTGATAAACGTGGTGGCAAGTCAACCCACCAACCACAAGGGCCATTGCCAGGCCTATCAATGAAGGTCTGGGACTTGACAGAGTAGGGTAACCATCAAATGAAGGGCCCCTGGCAGGAATACCAGCTACTCCTGGGACTACCAATCCACAGCCCAGAAATTTAAAAAGCCCCTATCTAAACCTCCAGGGACCAGGATGGCAGAGTGAACCCCAGATGCTGCAATCCCCTCCTCTGACCCTGAAAATATAGTAATTATTGCCCCAGGGCAAAACCTTAAACAGTAAGGGCTTGGGGACCCTAGAGGAAGGGTGTGGCTAGGGCCCTGCCTCAAAATGGGTAGAAAGCAGACTGTAAAGACAAAGACTCTGGAGTCTACTATTCTCAGAGGGAGGAACCAAATTCAGAGGGAGACAGTGTAGACTCCACATCCACAGCTGAAGCTTCAACAGGGACGTGGTCTCAAGCACTGAAAGCATTCTTAGATGAGCTCAAAAGGAACTTTGAAAACCGAATGAGTTGTGTGCTTTGCAGCAGAATTTGAATGCTTGACAGTTTAGTTCAAGAAGGTACCTTAATGTCTGAGATTTTATCCCATCAAGTGATCTTTAGAATTTTCCTAAGACAATTCAAATGGAAGCAATTCCGTTTCCTGGCATGACATTGGTAGACTGTCCAGGTTTCACTGGCATACAACAGTGAGTTCAGCACAAGTACTCTGTACACCTTGAGCTTAGGAGTCATGAAATTGATATACAATGCTGATGAACTTCTCTAGGCAACCAAATTGTGACATAATTTTCCATAAGCCCTCACAACTGACAGTATCAAAATCAGATCTACAAACATTGTGTACAGACCTCTGTTCTGCTCCTGGCATTTCTCCTGGAGTTGTCAGGCAGCAAATGCCATATTTACTCTTCCTCAACCCTTTCTGTAGCCACACTGGCTCTCAGAAAGATGACCATCTTCCAGGTGAAGGATCAACCCATTAGGGAGGACTCTGGCAAGAATCTTGCCAGCAATAACTAAGAGAGATACACCAGCCCACTCCCCTCCCCACCCCTGATTGTCATAGGACCATCTATTTCCTTTATCTTTATAGAGATAGACAATAGAGGCATCCTTGAACTCCTGGGGGATAACCTCCTCTTGCCAAATAACCCAGAAAATTTTAGCCAGCTTTTGTATGAGCAATATGCCTCCTACCTTGTAAATCTCAGCTGGAATAGAATTAGCACCACGTACTTGCCACATGAAAGGAGCCTGATGGTATTCAAGACCTCTTCTTCAATTAGAATTTCAGCTAGGAAGGCATTGACTTCAACCTGAGGTAAAGTCGATAACTTAAGCATCGATTGATGATGGTCTGTTGAGGACAAAATGGAAGTATTCAGTCCATCTCTCCAGGATCATGTCCTTACAGTTAATCGATGTAGCTCCATCAGCACTGAGTAGTTGAGATGGACCATAGGTTTTGGGCCCATAAATAGACTTCAGGGCATCATAAAAGTGCTTTGGATTTCTGCTATCAGCATAAAACTGAATTTCATCCTCTTACTGGGCCCTCTTACTGAGCCAAGAATCCTGCATATCTCTAAGCCTTGCTTGTACTTTACTTCTGATGGAATTAAATGCTGCCTCCCTAGAGATGGATGAACTATCTGACTGGTAAACCCGATTCTCATTTTTCATTCATCACCTTCCGAATTTCCCCATCATTTTCATAAAGCCAGTCTTGATGAACACTTTGTGAATGTTCTGACCCAGATGAACAAATGCAATGCTATACACCAAAGTTCTGAAAGCTGACCACTCCTTTTTTGCTCCACTGTTGCCAACTGTGTGTTGACTCAACTTTCCCTCAAAGTTAGGAACAAACTGTTCCCACTCAGAGAAGTGCTCTAATCTTGCTGAGCCCCACTTCTGCTTCCAATGTTGTCTTTTGACTCATGTAAATTGAATTTAAGTGAGACAGAGCTGCACAAGTTGTCAGACTCATTCTCTCTTCAAGAGTCATCACAAGCTAGTGTCAGGACAGAGTCAAGATGACTGGTTATGGCTCAAGATGCAGCGGATGACCTTGGCATCTTTGATGTCTAACCAAGCTTTAAGCACTCCAAAATGCCTGCTTCATTGATTGGAACACATTGTCCTCATCAGCCCATTCCACCATGGGCAGCCTTCATATGCTTGAGGTAGACACCTCTCTAACTTACCAATGGATTTAAGATTCCTCAGTTTCCCTCAACTTGGTTTAGTCCATCTGCTGAAACCATTTACCAGGGTGTGACTGCTACACATGCTACAGCTTCTTGGAGCCACAGGTGAGAGTTCGGTGGAACATATGGACACTAAAGGTGGAAAGCATACCTGAAAAGGGCTCAGCAGCCCTCACACCAGAAATACAAGTCTTCCCTGAATACATTCTATACCCCTCTTTCTCTTGGCCAGAGCCCAATCACAGATCCTTATCCTTTCACATTTTCCTTTTAGTCTATTCTTCATAATCTACCCACCATGGTTAAAATTTCTTTTACTTAGGAGTAATGCCTCTTTTATTTTACCCTCTTTTTATTCTCTCCTCTCCCTTCTCCCCTTTCTCTTCTGTTTTTCCTGTTTAATGAAATACATTTTGTACCCAATTTTTTTGTATACTGTTGTAGTGGCAAGCACCCCAGCGTCCCTAGGGTGGCTGCCAACACAGGTTCTTAGATATGCTTTTCTAAAGGAAAGCAACTCAAAATGGGTTAACAATCTTGCTTTAATCAATCAAACATATCATTTACCTAGTTCAGGGGAAAATGTCAGCACCCCGAACTTTAGATTATACAGACAGAAACATTTCAAACAGATAGGCCTCCAACTGTCCAAACATTACATCCATAGCAAATCACAGTTACAAGAGAGGGAAGCATCAACATCTGGGTTTTTCAAAGCGATTATTGTAATTTGTGAAACTTTTCTCAGAAGGATAGGTATGTACACGTATATGTACAGGTATACATAGAAAGAGAGCACAGGACCAATTTAATAGGAAAGGATGATACTTAAAAGGTGAAATTAAGAGGTGAGAGGAATATAATGAGAGGAGATGGGGAGAGACAGAATGGGGTAAACTATCTCATATAGAAGAAGCAAGGGAAAATGGTTACAATGGAGGGGAAGAACAGGAAGGCAAAAAGGAATAGGTCAACCTTATTCTCATTGATTTTGGCTCAGGAAGGGAATGACATACACAACTAAAAAAGGCATCTCACTCTACAGGAGAGAAGGGGGGAAGGGGATGAGAGGGGGAATGATGGAAGGGAGGGTAGGCTGGGGGGGAAGGAACCTGAAAATACCCACTTTTGAAAAGGAACAGAATCAAAGCAGAGAATAGAACAAGTGGGAGATGGGATAGGAGGGAGGGAAATATATCTATTATGGTTATGTTTTGCATAGCTACACATGTACAACCTATACTGAATTGCTTATCTTCCCAGTAAGGGTGGGTGACAAGGGAGGAAGGGAATGAATCTGCAATTCAAAGTGTTAAAATCAAATGTTTAAAACATAGACATATATACGTATATATGTATGTATATATATATGTATGTATATATATATATATATATATACTATTTTACATGTAATTGGGAAATAAGATATACAGGCCCTGGGGCACAGAGATCCACCATGCCCTACTGGAAAAGTCAAAGGGTGTTTGGGAGAAGATATGGGGGAGAGCAGATTGGAGGAGAGGATATCGTGTGGGATTGCTAATTTGGGGTGGTGGGTAGGAGAAAAATGGGGAGAAAATTCGCAACTCAAAATTTGGAGGAAATTAATGATGTAAACCAAAAGTTAATAAAACATTTGAAAAAAAAAAGAATGCTTGAAAGTCCTCTATTGCATTGAATGACCTTATTTTTCCCTGAAACATGATATTCAGTTTTGCTGGGTAGGTGCTTCTTGGTTTTAATCCCAGCCCTTTGCCCTCTGGAATATCATATTCCAAGCCCTCCAATCCCTCCGTGTAGAAGCTGCCAGATTCTGTGTTATCCTAAATTGTGTTTCCACAATATTGAAATTATTTCTTCCTGGATGCTTGTAATATTTTCTTCAGTCAGGTTGTTGACTCTCATTTCATAATTTCCTTGCTTCATTCTCATTTCTCTTCCCATTTTTTCTTCCACTTCTCTTATTGGGTTTTCAAAATCCTTCTTAATTTCCTCTATATTCCATAACCAGCTCAAATTTTTCTTGGGATCTTTTGGTACAGAAGTTGTGACTTTGCTGTTTTCCTCCTGTACCATGCTTTGATCATTTTTGTCCACAAAATAGGAGTCTAATATCGAATTGCTCTCCTTGTTTTGCTTCCTTTGCTTGCTCATTTTGCCACTCAATTACTTGACTTTTGAGCTTTTTGTCACAGTATAACTCTGCTACCAGGGAGGGGAGCATTGTCCCAATAGCTTGGGTTTTCTCAGCTGCTGGAGCTATTAGTTGGGTGCTCTCTCTGAAGTCTCCATATGCTCTGGAAAACTGGTCACACACTCCAGGACCTCCATCATAGACTTCAATCCAGATGCAAGCAGGTTAAAGCAAGAGACATTACTCCTGAGACTGGTTCCTTTGTCCCCCTACAATCTGTAGGCCAGGAACTCTGAAGCAGCCACTTGGTGATGGCTGCATGGCCACCATGCCTCAGCTGCTTCTCCCTCCAGTGGTTAAAGGCCGGACTGTACTCCTGAACCCCTGGTTCCTGAAGTCTACACTTCTCTCTTTTGAGAGACCTTTCTTGAGACCTCTCATTCTGTCCTTAGCATCTATGGGTTGATAATTCTGGAAGCCACCACAGATGGTGATGATTTGAAGTCCCTGCAACCAGTGGCTGGGCATGGCCACACTGAGGCTAAAACCTCTGGCTCATTTGGGGCTTGGGTCAGCTCCCAAAGCACTGTGTTGGCCCCTTCCTGCCATCCTTGCTGGACTTTCTTCAGCAGAAAGTTATCTTCTCTCTGTCATTTTGTGGGATCTGTAGCTCCAAAGTTTGTTTAGAGTCATTTTTACATGAATTTGAGGAGGTGGAAGTGGAAGCCGTGTGGAAGTCCTCTTTGTACTCCACCATCTTGACTCCATCCCCCTAAATTTCTTAATTTTCTAAATTTTCTCAACCTCCTTCCCTCAGCTCCCCACTCCCAGGATGGCATGTAATCTGATATAAGTTATAAATATACAATTGTACTAAACATATTTACACATTAGTCATGTTGTAAAGAAGAATTGGAACCAAAGAGAAAAACCATAAGAAAGAAAAAACAAAACAACAAAAAAGAGAAAATAGTGTGCTTTGATCTGTATTCAGACTTCATGGCTCTTTCTGTGGATGTTGATAGCATTTTCCATAATGTGTCTTTTGCATTTGTCTTAGATCTTTTCATTGCTGAGAAGAGCTAAGTCTATCAAAGTTGATCATCACACAAAGTTGCTGTTACTGTGGACTGTGTTCTGGCTCTGCTCACTTCACTAAGCATCAGTTCATGTAAGTCTTCGCAGGTTTTTTTTTCTGAAATCTGCATTATCATAATTTCTTATGGAACAATGATATTCCATTACAGTCATATATCATAACTTGATCAGCCATTCCCCAGTTGGGATCCCCAAAATTTTCAATTTTTTGCTACCACAAAAAGATTTGCTATAAATATTTTTGTACATGTGGGTCATTTTCCTATTTTTATGATCTCTTTATTGTTGGATCAAAGGGTATGCACAGTTTTATAGCCCTTTGGGCAGAGATAAATTGAATGGTTTGATCAGTTCACAAATCCATCAACAATGCAGGAGTGTTGCAAGAAGATGTATTAAAAATCTTCTCCAACATTTATCATTTTCCTGCTTTGTCATGTTAGCCAGTCTGACACTGTGATGTGGTACCTCAGAATTGTGTAGTTACATTTCTGTAATCAATATAGATTTAGAGTTTTTTTTCAATTTACTGTAGGTAGTTTCAATTTTTCCATTCAAAAATTGCCTGTTTAAATCCATTGACCATTTATTAATTGGTGAGTGACTTGTATTCTTATAAATTTGACTCAGTTCTCTATATATTTTAGAAACTAGGCCTTTATCAGAGACACTGGTTGTAAAAATTGTTTCCCAGATTTCTGTTTCCCTTCTATTCTTGTTTTCATTGGCTATGTTTGTGCAAAAACTTTTTGATTTAATGTAATCAAAATTATCCATTTTGAAAAAATATTTTTTATATGTCAAAAATATACTTCAAAATACTCCTCCTCCACATTGGGGTAGGCAGTTCTCCAGGCCATTCCTAAAAGATATCATTAAAGTCACATAATTGTACTTGACTCCACTTTTTTTTGAGGGGGGGAGGCAAGGCAATTGGAATTAAGTGACTTGTCCAAGGTCACACAGCTAGTAAGTGTGTCAAGTGTCTGAGGTCACATTTGAACTCAGGTCCTCTTGACTCCAGGGTCAGTGCTCTATTCACTGTGTCACCTAGCTGCCTCCACTAACATTTTATGTAGATAGAACTATTGAAAAGAGCTACTAGAATAGTAAGAGTATAGTGGAAAAACACTGATTCCTGACTTTTCAATTTGACTTTGGCAAAATCTTGAGTCTCTGTTTCCACATCTATAAAAATGGAGATTATGCTACTTGCCTTTTTGACTTTAAGAGTTAATGTGGCCTAGTAAATAGAGCACCAGTCCTAGAATCAAGAAATTTTGGGTTCATATCCTTAAATGAGAAAATATAACTTAAAGGCCATTATACAAAGGATTACAAAGGGCTATACAAACTTAAAGGATTTATTTTTCTTGATGATTATGTGCAGAAATCTATGAGACAATGACTGCTAGGGTTTTTTATTGTTCATTTTGTTTTGCTTTGTTTTTTTTTAATCTCTTCATCCATTGATTTCCTCCCAAATTTAATATCCAGCAGTCAACAGAGCAGGGATTCCCCCCACAAAAGGATTGGTGTGACTGCTCCCACTCATTCTACCCTGTGGCACTGCTTCTTAATCCCTTAGAAGACAAGTCTGCACAATTCCCTTGAGAAGAGTGGAACTATAAGTATATGGTGAGTCCAACACTAGACAACCTGAAGTCATCTTCAATGATCATTGCATGATCTATGCATTGTACTGCACTTTAAAATGCCAAGGAAAGAAAGAAGAAGAAGAAAATATCCCAGCTTTGAAATTCAGATAAGGTGGTTTTATGGTCTTAATTACATTTTAATAACTACATAAAAGTAAATATATCCCTTCCTGTTTTAAGTTATGTGAACATCTGTCACAAATAACTTCAATGTGCCTTCTTTTCTAAGTTCATTACACAATGGAATCTATAAAGCCATGGAGTGTTAAGAGTCAAAATTTAATTTCATAATTCACTTATCCAAATTTTTCCCATAACTTTAGTGCAGTTCATAATTCCCCATTTTCATGAGACATATTATTAGAAATGTTTTCATTATATAACGTCTCCTATGAAGTTTATGAGATTAAAAAGTCTGAGGGGAAAAAAAGAAAGATTTTAAGATATTAATTTTTGTTGTCTCATTCTATCTCTCAACTTTTCCAACTTGACAATAATTTCATATTTGGAGGGTAGTGGTTAAAAAATCACAACACATAAAATGCCAGCATTATTAATCCTTTGAAGCAATTTAGGTCAAAAAATATGTGTATATCTGAGTTTTTAGAAGTAAATCCAGAATATTAGTAGGAGACCACAGGAAGTTACAAAAACAAGTTCATTGCCTATTTGGCAGATAAGAAACCATCAACTAAGTTGGTTTCTAAAACTACCTGTTATGATCTTGCTCTAAATATTCAAATTTCCAAGTCTTCTTGGAGAAATATCTTCTGGACAGTACCTATGTTAAAAATCCAATTCAGACTTACTTATATCTAAATTTTTGATCATGCAGGCAAAGAAATCTCCTTGACACTGAAGCAAAAATTCTCTAGTCTATGCCACGGAAATACATCTTCATGAATTTGAACCAGCTGTTAGTCAATTATACTTTCATACCTGACAATTGTCCCATAGTATGAGATGCTTTTGTCCAGATTTCATATATCTTCACTTCAAAAGAATATTACTATATAAAACAAATCAATAACTATCAACTTAATCCATCTTTTGAACACAATTCTGGACAGAATATTATTCTAACAATAGAATATTTAAAATAATTCTAGAAACTATCTCAAGTGAAGACTCAAATTACTACTAAAAAAGAAACAGAGACTCTATTACATTTTTAATAAAAATTTTAAATGGGCACTCACTCTCCTCACTTATAAAAGAGAAATTATGGTGTTTCAAGACTGAATCCTCTATTTTCTCCTCTCTAAAAATTTATGTGGCTATTTCTTTTCCAAAGTAGGGGATGTGGTAAGAGTATATGTGCTGGAATTCTATTCTCATAAGTTGAACTCATATCAAGTCCTGACTTAATTTCATGCACTGCTGCAATGCTGCCATCTCAAGAGTAAAAGGTGGTGCTTGATTTTATTAGCCACCCAAGGAAAGGGAAGTGAAGCTCAGGACATTAGCCACTAAACCAAAGCTAAGATGAACAAGGCTGCCTGTGATTAACTAGATTGGTAAGATATCAGTATGCCTGAATTAACACCTGGATTCCAAGGAAAGCATTAAGGGGGCCTAACTGTATTCTCACTGACAGGGCGGGGGCAGAAGCCAAATTCTACATCTTGTTTAAATGATGACACAACACATACTTCAACTGTAGAGGGGCAGCAGACCATGTGGACTTTGTGGTGGGGATTTAAAGTACCAGGAATAGTTAGGGACCTGTCAGTGATCCAAATGCAAGTGATTTTTATCAATTATTTAAACATAAAAGTTTACTCTGTGGACTCAAACTGTGCATGTATGGTTTTGGTAAATCACTAAGTTTTCCCCATTTGCTTCAAAATTTACATAGTGCTTCAGACATCTTAGACATGTCAGGACATGCATATATTTGATATTTATTCCAAATTCAAGAGATAACAGTTTCAGTTGAGTAGTGGGGAAATAAATGAAATTGCAAGGGAAATGAGAAGTGAGTGGGATCATTTCCCCCAAGGAGCTTGGTCATATAAAAGGACTTAAGATGAAAAATACTATCTACCTCCAGTAAAAGAACCAATGAAGTCTAAATGCATAATAAAGTATACTTTTAACTTGATTTTTCTTGTTTATTTGCTTGGGTATTTTTACTCTATTTTCTTTTGCAATATGGCTAGTATGGAAATATATTTTGCATGACTTCATATGTATAATCTATATCAAATTGATGGCTTTATCAATAAAGGGGGTAGGAAGAGTTAGAGAATTTGGAACTCAAAATTTGATAAAATAATGTCAAAAAATTTTACATGTAATTGAGAAAAAAGTTTTAAATAAATAAATAAAGCCCCTCATAATTCCTGCTCCAGACTCTCTTTCTAGGCTGGATACAAATTATAAACTCTCAAGCACTCTCTAAATTCCACCCACACTGACTTACTCACTGATATTCAAAGGAAACACTCCACCTTCTGCTTGTGTTTTTGCACAGGCTTTCTCTTCAGACTTGGAAGGTTTTCTCTTCTCATTCCCTTGTCCTGAAATCCTAGCTTCCTTCAAGACTCAACTTGAGTGCTACCTCTATTCAAAGCCCTTTTCTGATCCCACCACTTGTCACTATTCCCATAACCTATAGCATTTGGTATTTATTGTTTATGTGTCTTGAATTTACTTAACTCAGAACATGAATTCTTTTGGTAGAATATAAACTTCTCAGAAGCAGAGTTTGTCTGAATTGTGTCTATGCATCTCCCATATAGTGTGTGGCACTGTGATAGTAATGGTAATTAAAGATTCCCCTGTATTGGCTTGGTTTTCAAATTGATTGTATTAAAACCCAGAGTTTGTTAATCCCACCTGTGGGATGGGCTTGTTGATGTGAAAAGAAAGTCCTGAAGTGGGAGGAGCTGGTGATGTAGATTTGGAGAGACAAGAGAGAGGCGGAAGTTCTTTTTGGAAGCAGCACCTCGTGGAGAGAGAGAGACTAAGAGATTGCTGGTGGCCGCTTTGAATTGCCCTGGACTTTTGAGACCTGCCCCCTGAGCTGCCAAGGACTGAGGAGACATGGCTGTTTTGCTGGTACTTTGTCTGTCTGTTTTGATGTTATTTTGCCAGATTTGTCCACTGGTGAAAGACTGTCCTGTTGAAGAAGTCCTGGAACCTGGCATTTGGTTAAGAAGGCCTGAGACTGTCCTGCAGACAGAGAGTGAATATTGTCCACTGGTGAGGGACAGTACTGTTGTTGCAGGGGTCTGGAGACTGTCCGGCAGACAGAATGAATACTGTCCACTGGTGAAGGACAGTGCTGTTGTTGCAGGGGTCTGGGAGCCTTTCTGTTGGTTCAGAAGCCCTGAAGAAGGATTTTCTTGTTGTATGTTTACAGAAATCCTGGGAGAGGGCTTTGCTAATGTGTTCAGGGGTTCTAGGACTGTTCTGCAGACAGAGGATAAATTCATGAAGGGACTGGCAATGTATCTTATGGCCTTGCTAAGCCTTGTC
Source organism: Petaurus breviceps papuanus (assembly GCF_028583685.1). NCBI lineage: Eukaryota > Metazoa > Chordata > Mammalia > Diprotodontia > Petauridae > Petaurus > Petaurus breviceps. Next base: position 7,963,887 of record NW_027185890.1, read on the forward strand.
TCCCCAGGAACTAAGATTGCTGAGAACTTGCCTCGTGTCAAGATGAAGAAAAGAGCTCCATTTGGGTATTAAGTGCTGTGTTTAAACTTGATGTAACTCTGGGGTAGATTCAATTGTGATCCAGGGGTGGGGAACTTTTGACCTTTTTGTGTTCTATGGTTGAGCAAGTGAATGTATTTTACTTATGTTTGGAAACTAATCTCCATTTGAGAAGAGGGGCTTTGTGGTGGACTTAATTAAGGTATAGCCTAGGGGTGGAGAAGTATTTAGAACAGAGACTTTGTAATTGATTGAATGATTGGAAAGTCCTGGGGTGGGGTAGGCCTTGGAGATTATTTAATCACACTTAGTAAATGCTGTATTTTGAATGATGTCATGTTTTGATCTTCTCTGTTCTGGGTTTGTTACTGAATAAAATAGAGAGCACCTATGCTGGTATTTTGAACCTGGGAAGTTGCCTTTGCTTGATATTATATTACAGGCACACATTAAGCACTTAATTAATGCTTCTTAATTGAATGGTTGCATAAGCAATAATAGAAATTGTGATATAATTGCCAAAGTCACAACTGTGGTGGCTTTTCCAGGTCATACCTGCCTGACATGGGCTTCAGAAGGCTTTTCTGACATTAGATTTTAGACCTGAGCACCTCAGGTGGCTGTATAGACTACCTCAGACCTAAAGTTGAAGAACTGTGCTTCTTCCTCATTTACCCATCACTATGTTTCACAGTAAGTGACTAGCCACCTTACCATGTTCTTGTCTTTCGTTTCTGTTCTGGACCAGTAACATCAGACTGATGTAATTCTTAGCCAAAATAGCCCTCTGAAGTTTTTAACAAGAGCTCTGAGCCAAAATTCCAAGCCTAATGAATTCAGCAACTTCAACTCCCTCGGGAAAGATTTTTTACCCTTTCCTACCCCAGTCTTTGAAGACTGACTAGCTGATGTTTGTCACAGTGGCCCAACTGATCCAACTTCATTTAGGAATGGTGGTATAGGTAGCACTGAATACATTCACATATTTTGCAAGAGGCTTTAACTATGAGAATCAAAATGTTAACCTTAATTTCATGGCCATTAGAACTAGTAACAATAAATCTGAATGCTATTAATAAAGTTTTATAGATAGGTTAAAGAAATTTAGGGGGCAAAAAATAATATGCTAGCAACCTCTCTAAACCTTGAAAGGCTGCTGTATTAGACATATTCTATTTGGCCCCAGTGGACAGAACTGAGAGCAATGGCTAGAGATTATTTAAAAATGCAACGTTTAGACTTGACTTAAGAGAAAACTTTTTTTTAAAAAATAGTGTTATAAAAAAGTGGAATTGTTTGCCTTGTCAGATATTTTGAAGTGAGAATACTTTTGGAGGTATGACTTGGTCTAGATAGCCACAGAGGTTTCTTCCAATTCTGATATTCTGTGATACTATAATATTCAGGATAGTAGATTTAATCTGCTTCATGTCTTATAATAGTCTATTCCAAGAACATTTTCCTTGCAGAACTGTGTTTCAGTTATTTTTTAATGACAATAAATATAGCCATGGCATGACAATCAATCAAAAAATAAACATTTATTAAGTACCTACTATGTGCCAGGCACTGTGCTAACTTCTTGGGATACAAAAAGAATAGATAAAGACATGCCCACGTCCAATAACAGCATGCATGGGACCTCTCACACCACTTATATGCCAATCACTTTAAAGCCTAATTATATCCGAGATAAGTTTTTCACAACCCAAGTGTCATCCTTAACTACTTGTGCTTTCTCAACTCCTTCCCTATATCCAGTATGTTGCCTGTCATATTTTGCATGTCAATTTTACTTTCATAATACATATTCTCTTCACTTGATGACTCTGCCACCACCTGGATGCAGGGTCTCATCACTTCACCTCTGGAATGCTGCAGTAAGCTGCTAGTTCGTCTCCAGGCCACAAGTCTTTCCCTACTCCAGTCCATCTTTCACTCATCTGTCAAATTGATCTTCCTAAAGCTCAAGTTTGATGCTGTCAAAAGTATTGCCTGATGAAATGAGGACTTAGTTCAGTTAATATAACTTAAATTTTGGTGGACTGAGTCAACATGATTTCATGACATTCTCGAACTCCATTCAGCAACATATAGATAGGAGTGAATAGTGGGAATAGGTCGTGGGAATAGGCTAGGGTTTGGTAAGGCATGATTGGCAACAGAACAAGATAGTTAGAGATTTTAATGAAAAGCATGTTATTAGGTTGAACTAATTCATCAAGACATCAAGAGAGAAGAGAGTATAGCCAGTGCAAGGTTGTTCACCTGGAGAAGAAATGAGGATAGAGGGACTAGAGGTCAAGATGAAGTCAAGGAACAGGCTTAGAGGTCCAAAGATAGAGGGGAGAATGGAATAATAAAAGATTAGGATCAGATAAAAGAATTTTGAAGTTACTGAACATGGAAAAGGGACACATTGATGATAGTCAGATCAAGGATATGAACAGTAGTGTAGTGGAGAAACAGTCCTTGGACTAAAGTACATTGAGGAACTTACAAGTTAGCGTATTTAACAAAGTATCCATAGATAAGTTGAAAGTCTGAGAGGTTGAGAAAAAAGTGTGTTAGCAGTCACTGAATACACAATGAATACACATGAGGATAGAAGAAATGAGAAACATATATTCTCAAGGCAATAGGGAACCTTGAGAAAGTTTCTTGATAAAGGTGGTATTATTGTCAGGGCTTTAGGAAGATGAATGTCAATTGCATGGAGAAGAAATTGGAATAAGAACAGACTTGAAGTTGAGTGTAGTTAGGGGGTTATTTCAATAATCCAGGCAAGAAGTGAAAAGGCATTAAATTCTTTTGGTCTCATAGGTGTGAAGAATTTCCAGCATGGAGACTCATTTTACTGATATAAATGGACCATTCATTTATAATTTGTAGTTTTAGAGAAATTTGTCTGGGCATTGGGAGGTTAAATGACTTGCCCAGGGAGGCATATCCTACATCTCAAGTGTACTAGAAACAAATTCTTCCTGACTCCAAAGTTTTATTTCCACTATGCCAGGTCCTTATTGAGTTAGGCATGTTAATTGTTGCTATTCTCATTTTATTGATGAGGAAACGGTGTTAGAGGGCTTGAACACTTCAACCACAGGCATTCTCTTATACCATAGTTTTATTTTAAAGATTCGCTTCCAGTTCTAAATCTCATTTTCTTCAGTCTCCTCTGGCTAAATTCCTATGACTTCTGGAAAGATACTTTATGGAGCAACCCCTGGAAGGAGTTTTGCTTCTCCTATTCCAAATCTATCATAGCTAGCATTTTGATGTGCTATTGGCAATTTGGGTTGATTCTACAAGCAGATTAAAAGAAAGACTACTGATTATAGGAGCAGAGAGATAGAGTAGAAAGAATCTTCCCCAACAACTTTCCTATAATTTGAAATCTGCTTCCTGTAACTCTACTCTTGTTTCTAATTCTGATTACAGAAGCTAAATAATAAGTTAATGATAAATGTATTTTAAGCATTTACTATGTGCCAGACAATGTGATAAGTACTGAGAATATAAAGACAAAATCAGTCCCTGCTTTTAAGGAGTCCACATCTTAAACTAAAGAAGTCCATTTTTCTTCCATATAATTTCCTTTCAAACAATGAACTTAATTTAGTATTATATTAAGTAGTCTTAAAAACAATAGTTTATGTAATAAACGTAATTACATAGAGTTTTAAAAGGTTTGCTGAGCACTTTAAAAATGTTATCTCATTTTATCTTCACGACAGCCCTAGAGGTAGGTTCTATTATTATACCCACTTTAAAATTAAGAAATTAAGGCAGAGGTAAATTAAATGACTTTTTCAGGGCAGGCTTGATACAGAGAATACTTGCAATGTTGGTGCTCCCTGGATTAGTGATGAGTACCTTATGAAACCTTGCTTTCTTGTATCCTAATAGCAATGTCCCAAATGAATATTTTGGTTTTGTCTTGGTGGAGGAGAGTTTATTATATAAGCATTACACTGCTCAAGAATGGCTTTTTAATGACAGACACAGAAGTTATCTATTCATTTATCTTTTCATTCCACTTACTCATTGCTCCACTGAGTAAGAATGAGGATACACTGAATACAAAATTTGACAGCATTGTATTTTCTATTTCGATTTCTGCCAAGATTGTAGTCTACATGCTCAGCTCATTACATTTCTGTAATGTTTGGCTATTTGGAGGTCGTTGGGATGCAGCCTGTTAAATCACAAAGTACATTTATTATTTGTCATGCTGGATACCTGAACTTTCCAAATTATGTGAATGTGATAAACTGTCTCCAGTACATTGGGCACCCATACTTTCTTATATTTGTCATGAAATCACACAGGAAATTCCTACCCCTGAAGATTAATTTCAACTGGCCTCATATTTTAATAATGTGAGGCATTTAATGAGCAAAACAATGGTCTAATGAGAAGTCACAAATTAGATATGAGTCTGGAATGTACTCTTCAAGGAAAAGTTATTTGGACTTTTATATGTTCTCTTCCTCAAAAGGAAGAATTCCAAGTCCTGATCCAGATTATGAGAAAATTTCATAACGCAATATATCACAAAAAAGAGGAAAAAATGATTATGGAAATTATAGAGACCTCTCAGTAGCAAGATTCCAACACCAGTGAAATGCTAGGTTAAATAGTAAAGTGTGATGAGTAATTATAATAGTAACCATTATCCCTATAGCACTATATATTTATGAACCACTTTGGATAATTTTTATAAAAAAATTCTTATTTATTTTCTTAAACATTTACCAATTACATGTAGAAAAACTTTAACAATATTTAACTTTTGAGTTAACTTTTAAGGGAATCTCCTTGTCTCCTGATCCTTCACCCTCCTTTCAAAGGCAAGCAATTTAATATTGATAAAACATATGAAGTCATGCAAAATATATTTCCATATTATCCATGTAGCAAAAGAAAATGGACCAAAAATAAAGAAAATAAAAATTAGTTTGCTTCATACTGTTTTCAGAGTGCATTAGTTTTCTCTTTCTGGAAGTAGATAGCAGTTTCCATCATGGGTCCTTCAGAACTGTCTTGGATCATTGTCTTGATCAGAGTAGTTAAGTGTTTTGCAATTGATCATCTGTACAATATTTCTGTTACTGCATACAATGTTATGATTCTTCCTCCTTCACTTTGTGTCAGTTAATTTACATATTGGCTGAGGTTTTTGTTTGTTTGTTTATTTTTTTCCCTGAAATCACCACCATTGTCATTACCCATAGCACAAGGGTATCCCATAAAATCATATACCAGAACTTGTTTAACTATTCCCCATTTAATGGGCATTCCCTTCACTTCCAATACCTTGCTGCCACAAAAGGAATTGCTATAAATATTTTTGTTCAAATAGCTCCTTTTCCTTAATCTCTTTGGGATACAGACACAAGTTGTGGTATTGCTGATGCAAAGAGTATGCACAGTTTTATATTTCTTTGGGCATAGTTCCAAATTTTTTATGTAGAAAGATTGGACTTGTTCACAACTGCACCAAAAGTGCATTAATATCCCATTTTTTCCATACCCCCTTCAATAATGGTAATTTTCCCTTTCTGTCATGTTAGCCAATTTGATATTTGTGATTTCTTTTCTTTTGCATTTCCTTAATCAGTAGTGGCTTAGAACATCTTATGTGACTACCAATAGCTTTGATTGTTTTTCTGAAAACTTCTTGTTCAAATTCTTTGACCATTTATCAAATGAAGAATGGTTCTTATTTTTTATAAATTTGACTCAGTTCCCTAAATATTTGAAAAATTAAGTCTTTATCAAAGAAACTTGCATTTGCTGTAAAAAATGTTTTCCCCATTTCCTGTTTTCCTTCTAATTTTGACTATATTATATTTAGTTTGTACAAAAGTTCTTAAATTGCATATAATCAAAATTATCAATTTTACTTTCCATGATCTTTTCTATCTCTACTTTGTAAACTCTTCCTTCATCAATAGATCTGACAAGGATAATTATCCATGTTCTCCTAATTTACTTATGTCTAAATAATTTTTGTATTCAGTGAACCCCACTCTCACTAAATGGAGCAATGACTAAGCTGAATGAAAAGACAAATGAATGAATAACTTCTGTGTTGTTAAGAAGTCATTCCTGAGCAGCTAGGACCTGAGTTCTAATTTGGTTTCAGGAACTTACTGGCTATGTGACCCTGAGAAAGTAATTTAACTTGTGTCTGCCTCAGTTTCTTCATTTGTAAAATAGATATAATAGTGGCACCTCCCTCCTCAGGTAGCTCAATAATTCTTAAATTACCTCATATGTGTGTGTTTTAGATCAGTTTTTAGATAAGATATTTCATATATTATTCTATTTTCATATTCTTTTGACTTTGTTTTACTGTTTCTTGATGTCTTATGGAATCATTAGCTTTTACTTGTCCAATTTTAATTATAAGGAATTATTTTCTTCAGTGAGCCTTTTCCACTTGACCAATTTGGGGGGGGTGTTTAAGGTGTTATTATCTTCAACATTTTTGCACCTTTTTTACCAAGCTGTTAATTATCTTTTCACAATTTTCTTACATTCTTTTCATTTTTACCCAATTTTTCCTCTACCACTCTTTGATTTAGAAAATCATTTTTTGCTCTTCAAGGGATTTTTTTTTTTGGGGGGGGGGGCTTGTGTCCAGTTCACTTTTTTCCCCTTTGAGGCTTTGCTTATAGTTGTTTTGGCTTTGTTGTCTGAGTTTTTGTTCCCACATAGTAGTTTTATGGTCAGATTCTTTTTTGTTTACTCATTTTTTCACCCTGTTTCTTAATTTTGAACTTTATGTTAAAGTTATTCTCTGTTCCTGGCTTGGAGGAGAGAGAAGAGTCTCAAACATTCCAGCTTTTTCACCCTACTGTTTTAAGAACTAGTTCTAGGAGTTTGGAAGTGTTTAGTGCCTCCAAGGTGGTATGATCTGGGGAAAGGTGTAGTCACTGCTTTCCTGTTCTGCACTCTGTTTCTTACCTAGGAAAGGCTCCTGATCCCTTGAGATTGCATCTGATACTGCTCCTCAGGGTTCCTCCTCCTTTAGGACCAGAAGTAATACTATTTCTGAGAGCCCCTGATCCCTTGTGATATCCCTTGTGACTAAAATTAATACTGTCCCTCATGGCTTTTACTCCCTCTTGATCAAAAGTGCTCCTCTGTGCCATTTGATATAAGACCCAGAAAAGGGTATAGGAAGTGGATTCACCAAACTGTCTCATTCTACATACAGTGATAGCACATGGGTCCCCTGTAATCTCCTTCTGACCAAAGGTCCTCTTACTATTTCTAGTTTAAGAGCTCCTGAAGCTGCTCTTGCTACCATTGCCACCTCCTGGTCCCAGCACTGGTGTTTCATCTATACGTGTTTCTGATTAGCTACCATCTTCCTATCACAGAATTATTTTTTCAACATCCAAAGTTCTCTTAGGATGGTAGAATGTCTCCCTCTGACTTTTTGTTGGCTCTGCCACTCTGGAATTCAATTTGAGGCATTGTTTGAAAGTTGTTTGGTGAATAATATTAAGAGAGCTTAGTTGAGTGCTTTCTCTTTGCTGCCATTTGGTTTTGTCCCTGGGAGTCAGCAATTTTTAAATTTAGATTATTGCAGCCATTTTAAACAGATAGTTATTCTGTGAAACAAGGTTTTCAGACTGTAATTCCAAGGTTCTTTCTACTAAAATGTTGCTTCTCAAAATTTTCTGCATTTTATAAATCAATCACTTCTCAGCACTTAATTAGTCATATTGATAGTTATATTTATAATAACATAATAAATTGATAATAATGATAACTGTTATAATTTTGCAAAATACTTTGCATGGATTATTTTATTTGATTCTCACAATAATCTTTTAAAGTAGATGCCATTATCATCCCCATTTTGCAAATGAGAAACTGAGGTTGAAAGATGTTAATCAACTTATCCAGGGTCACAGAGCTAAGTGTGAAGTAGAATTTAAAGTCAGGCCTTTCTGGATCCAGCACTATGAGCATATGCACTATGCCTCCTCATTGTCAAAGGTAGATACATTAATCCTTTCCAGTCTTTGAAATCTCACTTGTTTTAAGAGTCAAATTATTTCATTAGTCACATGATGGCACTATTGTTAATAACACTTTCAGTGGGCAGGTAGGTGACACAATAGATAAAGTGATAGACTTAGAGTGAGGAAGACTCATCTTCCTAGGTTCAAATCTGGCCTCAGAAACTTACTAGCTATGTGACCCTGGGCAAGTCACTTGACCCTGTTTGCTTCAGTTTCCTCATCTATAAAATGATCTGGAGAAGGAAATGGCAAACCACTCCAGTATCTCTGCCAAGAAAACTGAAAATGAGGACATGAAGAGTCAAACATAATTGGACATGATACAAAAATAACAACACTTTCAGTAGCCAAAGTATGGCGTTAATATCAGTGGACATTTGCTACTCCTTATCAGGTTTGCTTTTTTCTCTATTTATTCCTATTTCCTTATTTCTTTACCTCCCAATCAACTGTTTCTCTTACTTCTCATTAGCTTACTTTAAGATTTGCCAATGGCACTCACATGCATAATTTAGTCCTGTTAAGCTCTAAAGATTTCCAGTCCCAACTACTCTCTTTCTCTTAGTTCTAAAGAATTATATTTCTTCTTCAAACACTTTTACTCTGTGGAGTAAAGCAAAAAATTAGTTTTATTATTTGATTTTTTATTTAGCTTTGCAATGCTACATTCATTTGTGCATAATAGATAATTCTCACCTAATAACCAGACAAATCCCCCCACAATACAATTACTACAAATAATTGAGGAACACTAAATCGTCAAGAGAGATTCAACACACTTCATTTTTAAAGACGTGTTAGGTTTATTATAAAAATTTATAGAGTTTCATGATATAGATACACCATAGTATATTCAGACGTCCTCAAACTGTTGAGAATCTAGGTTGTTTTGGGTTTTGTAAAATCACCAAAAATGCTATTATAAATACCATTAAACATTTTTTGTAGTAATTTGTATGTATATGTTTGTATGTTGAAATTCATTTTGGAAAATGTAAAGAGTTGTAACTGCATACTGAATTAGTTTCTTCTGGCTTAAATTTAAGTTCATTATCATTTATTCAATTAAAAATGCATTGTGGAAGAAGTCATCTAAGCCCAAGTTTTAAAGCACACAATATAGAAGAGTGCCCAGAACTGTATGGTGATCTAAACAAAGCATTTGTCCCAACCAAGAATCCTGAATTCTGGAAGGTTTTGCAGTGTGTGTATAATCTGGATGGCTGTCAAGAAAACTTACCAAAGTTTTGAGACTATCTCTTAATGGTCATGATAGTGTTCATGACATCTCATGTGATCTTCCCTCTCTTGCTGATGGATTTGATGAGATTAATTATTAGATCCAGGGATATATAATTTATTGTATGCAACTCTACTAGTGGATTCAAAAATGGAAATTAGCAATTAGTAAATAAATATGTTCCCAATCTTTTGGGGGGAACCTTTCTTATCAGAACCTAGCTCTTCCCAAAAGCCACTGTCTCTAGCCATCTTCACAAGTACTTAAGTGCTCTTTCTCATATGCCCTCCAAAATGCTAAAAGGAGTAGGAATAGGTATTCTCATAATTCCTCACTCCTACTTTGCACCGTTGCTCAGTGACTTCTTGTTTTTATTTTCACTCCATCCACCTCTGTCACCAAGGTCAATGCCTTGTCAGTCATCTATTCATATGTAGGTCATTTTCCCTCCATTTTTCAAAGAGTTCACCACGTGCCTTAGAATATTCCTCTCTATCCTAACTCCTGACCTCATACAGAGGGACTTCAACATACATCCTGATGTTCCCTTGGAAAGTAGGTCCCCAGTTTATGAACCTACAAAACTCCCACATTTCCCCATGTTCACTCCATTTTAGCCACACACAGGATTAAGCATTCCATTAATCTGGCCAGTCAATAACTATTCCACTTCCCCGATCTAGCATATGAAATTCTCTTAAACAAACACTTACTGTCCTTCAATTTCTGTTTCTCTATCACTCTTCCTAACCTAATTTTCCTCCTTATCATGGTTTCTAGTTACTTCATCCTTCCCCATTCTCCCAAACCATTAGTTCTGCTCTTGTCTTCCTTTATCCCCCTCATCATCTTGAGTTTATTGATGCTCATTTCAACAATATACTTTCAACTAGCATTTAATTCCTTGAGTATTTGTCCTTTCACAAGTCATGCTTTGCTGTACTCCAACTGTTGACTGTCTTCAACATCCACCTTTTTTATCCTTAACTTTAAGCTGTTGGAAGACTCTGAGAAAGACATGCAAACATGGTCTGTTGGTTTACTATAATTTTTTCTTAACTACTATCAACTTGGTCCTCACTGCTATTTAGCAAATCCTTTTATTCTTCCTTTATTAATCTCTATGACACTATAGCAACTATGCTAAACCTCCTCTCTCCTCATATTTACTTTAACATCTCCAATCCCCTCCTTCTCAGCAGAGAACCTTGCCTTCCATATTCCTGAACATAATGCTCTTCAAATATTTTGTCTTTTTCCCTTTTGTGTTTTTGAAACATTATACCTCATTCTCTCCTACTTTACTCTTGTCTCAGCTTCTTCACCAAGACTCCTTAGCTCTCTTCAAAACCCAGAATATATGATCTTTCCTATAAGATGACTTTCCTGTTGTACCCAGATATTAGTGCTTCCACAAAACCTCAAATTACTTTGTGTTCATTTCATCTATAGTATATTTTGTTTTTGCCTATTTACACTAAAAAGATTTCTCCCCCTAATAAAATGCAATCACCTTTAGGTCAAGAACTGTTTTGTTTTTGTCTTTTTAACTCCAGTTTCTAGGTCAATTACTAGTATAAATTAGGTGCTTTAAAATGTATATTGCTGAACTGAATTAATGATGAAATGGGTATTCTTCTTGCTAAGGCTAACCTTTCCACTTATGTTCTTGATCTCATCTTATCCTATTTTCAACAGGTGTTTCCCCATTAATCATTCTCTCTCTCTCTCTCTCTCTCTCTCTCTCTCTCTGACTTTCTCTCTCTTTCTCTCTCTCCCCAGCCCTCCTTAAGTTTCTTCTCATGCCCTAGGTCTTTCCTCTAATATCTGCAAAAATGTCCAAATATCTCGTTCTTAAAAAAAATCACTTAAGCCTGCCAACTCATCAAGTTATCATCTTACGTTTCTTCTCCATTTCCTAAACAAATTCCTAGAAAAGACTAACTATACTCATTGTCTCAACTTCTTCACTTTTCATTCATTTGTAGCCCCTTAAAATATGGATTCCACCCCCAGATTACAAGTAAAACTGCTCTTTTCAAAGTTACTAATGAACTTTTAATTCCTAAACCCAAGGGTCATTTCTTAATTTTAATTTTTCTTGCCTTCTCTGAAGGATTTAATACTTCATCTCTCCCTTCTGCCTGGATAGCTCTCCTCTACAAGTTTCTATAATCTTGCTCTCTCTAGGTTATCTTTCTACCAATCTAACCACTCCTTCTCAGTTCCCTCTTCTGAATCATTTTCACCCCTCAAAGACTGTTTAGGTCCCTCAGTGCTTTGTTCAATTCTTCTCTTCTGTCCCTACCCTCCCATCAGTTTCTGTAGTCTCAGTTCTCATCTCTATTCAGATTGCTGTAAAATTTCTATATTTAGTTCTAATCATTCTGTGGAATTCCAGTTCCAAATTAAGAATTGCTTGTTAGACATTTCATTCTACAGGTGCTGGAGAAATATTAAATTGAACATGTTCAAAACAGAACTCATATTTCACCTAAAAACTGTCCATCCTCAAATCTCCTTAATTCTTTTGATTGCACTATTATTTTACTAGTTACCTAGCTCATCAGTTTAGAGTCATCCTTGATTCTTGACTCTCCATTATACTTCATGTCTAATAAATGGCCAGATCTTATCAATTCTATGTCCACAACATCTCTTGCACCTGTTCCCCTTCTTACCACTTGATCACTACTCTACTTCAAATGCTCATAAATTATCACCTATACTGTTATAACAACATGGTAATTGGTTTTTTTCTATCTCTAACCTATTCTCCACACAATTATCAAATTATTTTTCAAAACTACAGGTCAAGCCATGATACTTTCCTGCTAATGAAGCTCTAATGGTTCCCTATTACCTCCAGTATAAATTACAAACCCTTTTGTTAGTCATTTAAGTCCTTCACAATCTTACTTCAACCTATTTTTCTTATATGTCTTTAATTTTTTGCCCTTTCTCAACCTATGTTCTAGTCAAATTGATATACTTACTATTCATTTTACATGTTACTCTTTCTCCCAAAGATGTATGATGTATTCAGGCAGGACTACTGCTTCTGGTGTCAGGGTTTGCTGAGCCCTTTTCAGGACTTCTCATTCACCTTTAGTTTCCACCTGTCATTCAACTCTCACCCATGGCTCTAAGAAGCTGTAGCATAAGCAGCAGCAACACCCCAGTAAAACCATCTCAGTAGACAGACTCAACCAGATTCAGGGTAACCAACAAGTCTCAGACATGTCATTGAGTTATGGGGATGTCTATTTCAAGCATGTGAAGACTTCCCCCAGAGGAATGAGTGGATGAGAACAATGTATTCAAAAGTCATGAAGGCAGATGAAGCTGGCACAGCTGAGCACTTTGAGCTTGGTTAGACAAAGAAAATGTCAAGGCCATCCACTGCATTACAGGTCATTACCAGTCATCTTGATTTTTGTCTTACCACTAGACTTTGATGACTCTGGAAGAGAGTGAAGTTAGGGACTTTGCACAACTCTACCTCATGTAAATCCAATTCATGAGTAAGTCAAGACATCACCCCATTATGTCTTTGGTACTCTTCAAGTCAAGATACAACCACATAATATCATTGCTTCTTTTCAAGTCAAGATATTGCCTCATCATGCCATTTGTCTTCTTTAAAAATAAAGGATAAGAACTGACCAGATGGAAAAAAAGATTTACAGAAATTTACTGAAGAGAACTCCTTAAAAAGCAAAACTGGCCAAATGGGAAAAGGGGTTAAAAAATTGACTGAAGAAAATAACTCTTTAAAAAGTAGAACTGGCCAAATGGAAAACGGAGCTACAAAAGCTCACTAAAGAAAAAAAATGATTAAAAATTCAAACTGGGTGAGTGGAAACTAATGACTCTAGAAGACATCAAGAAAAACAAAACAAAATCAGAAGTATGAAAAATAGAAGAAAATGTAAAATATCTCATTGGAAAACAGCTGATCCAGAAAATAGATCCAGAATTATTTGACCACCTGGAAGCCATAAAAAACAACTTGGGCATCATATTTCAAGAAATTATTAAGGAAAACTTCCCTGATATTCTAGAATCAGAAGGTAAAATAGAAATTGAAAGAATCTACCAATCATCTCCTAAAAGAGACCCCAAAATGGAAACTCCCAGGAATATAATAAACAAAATCTATAGTTCCCAGGTCAAGGAGGAAATATTGCAGTGAGTAAAAAAAACATATACACACAATTCAAATATTGTAGAGCCATAGTCAGGATAACAAGATGCAACAGATTCTAAATTAAAGGATCAAAGAGTTTGGAATATTATGTTCTGGATGGCAAAAAGCTAAGATTACAACCAAAAATCACCTACCCAGAAAAATTGAGTATAATCCTTTAGGAGAAAAATGGACATTCAATGATATAGAGGACTTTCAAGCATCACTGATTAAAAGACCAAAATTATGAATTCAACTCATAGGCTACATTAAGAAAAAGGCATGGGGGGGTGGAGCCAAAATGGTGGAGTGGACACAGGAACTCACCTTAACTCCTCCATGAATTCCATCAGCAACCTTTAAAAGGTGAATTTGAATGGAATTTAGAGTTACAGAATCCATTGGGAGACAGAGCATGGCAGATTCCCAGTCCAGGAAAGTGCCCATGTAGGACTGGGCAGGGGGAGTGTGGAGCACAAGGGGGCTGCACCAGTACATGAGAGAAAAGCACCGCAGACCAAGAGTGAGCCCTGGCCAGCAGATTTACCCACCACAAGGGCCATTTGCAGACATCTCACCACAGAATGTAGGATCAGTCTGAGTTGGTAAGAGAAAGCACAGGGCCTGCAGTAGCAACAACTTCACCTCCTGAGGATATCAGCACACAGCCTGCATGTTTAAAAATCACCTACTTTAACCTCTGGGAGCCAAGATAGCTGAGTAAACCCTAGCTGCTCCAATCCCCCTCTCTGACCCTGAAAACCCAGAGATTATTGCTCTACCCAGTGTAAAATGCTGAAACAGTGGAAACAGCCTTAGGCTTGGGAGTCCTAGAGGAATGGTGTGACTGGGGCTGTGCTGAGCCTGAAGTGAAGGGTGGGAGGCTTCCCAACAAGCTCCATCTCACCTGACCAGCAGGAGATCCCAAAGCTCAGGCAGGTGGAGCCAGCAAGCACTAATAAGAGAAGTTGAGGGGTGGCTTAGCATAACCAGGGAAATCTGCAGATACCAGCACTCCTAGCCACCAGCTGCTGAGACTGCCTGAGCTGTAGCCCAGGGACACAGAGGCAGAAACCTAAACTGGCCAGACCACCCCTCCCCGACACATTGCCCTGTAAGCCTTAACTCAGGGTAAACACTGAGAGTCCTGGCCTTGGACTCAGTCTAGACACCCAGAGGCTACAGTACACAAAGTCAACTACCAAACACTTAGCTCCCAGCCTGAGAAGCATAGTACATCTGTACCCCAGAAGAAGAAATCCACTTTAAAAGCCAGGAAATAGGCAATGTGAAAGAAGCAATTTGTAAAGGGAAAATCAAAGATGACTGAATCCTTTTATTTTGAAGAAGAAGAAGAAGAAGAAGAAGAAGAAGAAGAAGAAGAAGAAGAAAAGAAGAAGAAGAAGAAGAAGAAGAAGAAAAGAAGAAGAAGAAGAAGAAGAAAAGAAGAAGAAGAAGAAGAAGAAGAAAAGAAGAAGAAGAAGAAGAAGAAAAGAAGAAGAAGAAGAAGAAAAGAAGAAGAAGAAAAGAAGAAGAAGAAGAAGAAGAAGAAGAAGAAGAAGAAGAAGAAGAAGAAGAAAAGAAGAAGAAGAAGAAGAAAAGAAGAAGAAGAA
>NW_027185890.1:7979412-8005721 GCF_028583685.1 Petaurus breviceps papuanus
ATTTTAAGAACCAAATTAGAGAGATAGAAGATAAACTGACCAATTTTTTAAAATAAATTTTATGTTTATTTTTAGTTTACATCATTCATTTCCACAAGATTTTGAGTTACAAATTTTCTCCCCACCTTTCCCCTATCCACCACCCCAAAACAGCTCTCCCACTGCATACCACCTCCCCCAATCTGCTCTCTCCTATATACCCCCCATTCACCCTCCAACTTTCCAGTAGGGCAAGATGGATCTCTATACTCCAGTGCCTGTATATCTTATTTCCCAGTCATATGTAAAATAATAATAATATATTTTTTAAACATTTGATTTTAAAACTTTGAATTCCAGATTCATTCCCTTCCTCTTTCATCACCCACCCTTACTGGGAAGATAAGCAATTCAATATAGGTTATACATGTGTAGCTATGCAAAACATTTCCATAGCAGATATATTGTGAAAGACTGACTATATTTCCCTCCATCCTATCCCACCCCCTACTTGTCTATTCTCTACTTTGACCCTGTCCTTTTTCAAAAGTATGTGCTTCTAACTTCCCTCCCCCCCAACCTGCTCTCCCCTCCCTCATCCCCTCTTTCCCCCTACTCTCTTGCGCATGTCATTCCCTCCCTAAGCTAAATTCATAAATTGGCCAATTATTTTAAAATTACATTGGCCAGGTGAGAAAAAAAATCTCATTTAAAAATAACAAATTCTTCAAAAGTAAAATTTGTGAACTGGGAGAGGAGGTGCAAAATCTAACTGGAGAAAATACCTCCCTAAAAAATGAGCTTCAAATACTAACCAAGGAAAATCATTCACTAAAAATAAGAATCAGTCAAATTGAAGCTAGGGACTCTATGATGCATCAAGAACCAGAAAAATAAAACATAAATATTGAAAAATTAGAAGAAAGGGTGAAATATCTCATTGGAAAAACAACTGACCTGGAGAAAAGATCCATGAAAGATAACCTAAGAATTATTGGTTTACCAGAAAGCCATGATGAAAAAAATAGCCTGGACAACATCCTCCAAGAGATCATCAAAGAAAACTGCCCTGATGTCCTAGAATCAGAGGGTAAAAATAGTTATTGAATGAAATCACTGGACTCTTCCTGAGATCCCAAATTGAAAACTCCAAGAAATATTGTAGACAAATTCCAGAATTATAAGGTTAAGGAGAAAATACTGCAAGCAGCCAGAAAGAAAAAATTTAGATATTGTGGAAACAACACAGGACCTAGCAGCTTCTATATTAAAAGATTGGAGGGATTGGAATATGATATTTTGTGAGGCAAAAGAGCTTGGACTTCAACCAAGAATCAACTACACAGCAAAACTGAGCATAATCTTTGGTGCAAGGAGGTGGTCATTCATTGAAATAAGGGACTTCCAGACTTTCCTGATGAAAAAGCCAGAGCTCAGTGGAAAATCTGATCTCCAAATACAAGACTCAAGAGAGACATAAAAAGGTAAACAAGGAAAACACACACACACACACACACACACACACACACGTAACTTATTAATCAATAAGAGCAAACTATTTACATCCTTTATGGGAAGCAGATGCCTGTCAATATTGAGATTTATATAGTTATCGTGACATGTAAAAGGTATATACAAAGATATAAAGTGTGGGTATAAATGAACTAATATGATAACAAAAAAACTTTATTAAGGGGTACAAAGGTATTGTAATGGGAGAAAAGGAAAGGAGGAGGCAGAAAAGGGTAAATTATGCCACACAAAGAGGCATAACAACATACTGTAGCAGGGGGAAAGGAGGAAGGGAGATGAACATCATATGAACTTTACTCTCATTGGTTCTAATTCAAGGAGGGAACAGAATAATCAGTTAAGTTTAGGATTCTAACATGAAAAGACACAAAGACTCATTACAGTACAGGGAAAGGAGGGAGGGAGAGGAGCTCTGTATGAAATTTACTCTCATTGGTTTGGGTTCAAGGAGGGAATAATATACTCCATTAAGGAAAAAAAAAATCTATTATGCCCTACAGGCAGTAGGAGGGGGATAGGAGAAAAAAGGGGGGGGGTGTTAGAAAGGAGGGAAATAATAGTAAGGGGGAAGGGTAGGTAAAGGGATGGAGGTGCATAGAAGGGGAACACTGAGGGAGACAGCTGTTAAAAGGAAAACGCATAAGGGGGGGAAGGGAGAAAGAATAAATAAAAACATAAACAGGGAGGGGATAAGATGGAGGGAAAGTCATAGATAGCAATCATAACTGTGAATGGGAATGGGATGAACTATCCCATAAAATGGAGGCAGACAGAATGGATTAAAAACCATAATCCTACAATATGCTATCTACAAGAAAAACATTTGAAACAAGGGGACATACACAGGGTAAGGGTAAAAGGCTGGAATAGAATATACCATGCTTCAGCAAAAGCAAAAAAAAAGCAGGGGTAGCAATCCTTTCCTCAGATAAAGCAAAAGCAAAAATAGATCTAATTAAAAGAGATAAGGAATGAAAGAAACTATATCCTGCTAAAAGGCAACATAAAGAATGAAGCAATATCATTAGTTAACACACATGTGCCAAGCGGTATAGCATCCAAATTCCTAGAGAAGAAGTTGAGGGAATTAGGAGAAGAAATAAATAGCAAAACTATACTAGTGGGGGACTTCAATCTCCCCCTCTCTTAATTTGATAAATCTAACCTCAAAATAAACAAGAAAAAAGTTAAGGAGGAGATTAGAATTTTAGAAATGGTAGCTATGATAAACCTCTGGAGAAAACTGAATGGAAATAAAAAGGAATATACTTTCTTCTCAATAGTACCTGACACATACACAAAAATTGGCCATGTATTAGGGCATAAAAACCTCACAATTCAATTCACAAAAGCAGAAATATCAAATGCATTCTTCTCAGATCATGATGAAATAAAAAATAAATGCAATAAAGGGGCATGGAAAGATAGAGTAAAAACTCACTGAAAACTAAATAATGTAATCCTCAAGAATGAGTGGGTCAAATAAGAAATTATAGAAACAATCAGTAACTTCATTCAAGAGAATGACAATAATGAGACAACATACCAAAACTTGTAGGATGCACCAAAAGCAGTTCTTAAGGGAAGTTTTATATCCCTGAATGCATGCATGAATAAAAAAGAGAAAAAGAAGATAAGTAAATCGGGCATGCAACTGAAAAAGCTAGAAAAAGAATGAATTGAAAATACCCAATTAAATACTAAATTAGAAGTAATGAAAAACAAAGAAAACATTAATAAAATTGAATTAAGAAAACTATTGAATTAATAAATGAAACTGAACTGGTTTTATGAAAAAAAAAACAACAATAAAATTGATAGACCTTAAGTCAATATGATAAAAAAAGAAAAAAAAAACAAATTACAAATATCAAAAATGAAAAGGGTGAATCTACCTCCAATGAAGAGGAAATTGAAACAATAATTAGAAATTATGTTTCCCAATTGTATGCACATAAAGTTGACCATCTTAGTAAAATGGATAAATATTTACAAAAATATAAGTCACCTAGATTAACTGAAGAGAAAGTAAATTACTTAATCCTATCTCAGAAAAAGAAATTGAAGAAGCCATTAATGAACTCTCTAGGAAAAAATCTCCAGGGCCAGATGGATTTAATAGCAAATTCTATCAAAGATTTAAAGAACAATTGATTCCAATACTTTAAAACTATTTGGCATAATTGGAGGAGTCCTACCAAACACTTTTTATGATACAAATATAGTACTGATACCTAATTCAAGAAAAGACAGAACAGAGAAAGAAAATTATAGATCAATTTCCCTCATGAATATAGATGCAAAAAAATTTTAATGAAATATTATCAAAAAGACCATAGCAAGTTATCATGAGAATAATACACTTTAATCAGGTGGGATTTATTCCAGGAATGCAAGGATGGTTCAATATTAGGAACACTATCAGTATAAGAGAGCATATCAACAACAAAACAAGGAGAAAACATATGATTATCTCAATAAATGTAGAAAAGGCTTTTGAAAAAAATACACCATTCCTATTAAAAACACTAGAAAGTATAGGAATAAATGGAGTCTTGCTTAAAATAATAAGTAGCATGTATCTAAAATCATCAGTAAGTATTTTATGTAAGGGGGATAAGCTAGAAGCATTTCCAATAAGAACAGGGGTGCAACAAGAATGTCTATTATCATGCCTCTTATTCAATTTGGTACTAGAAATTTTAGCAGTAGCAATAAGAGAAGAAAAAGAAAATGAAGGAAGCAAATTGGACAAAGAAGAGACTAAGCTATGACTCTTTGCAGATGATATGATGATATGCTTGGAGAATAAAGTAAAAAAATACTTGAGATAATAAATACATTTGGCAAAGTTGCAGGATATAAAACAGATCCATATAAATCGTTGACATTGCTGTATATTTCTTTTTTTATGATATGATTTTTATTTTATTTTTTTCAAAAGTTTTATTAACTTCTGGTTTACATCATTCATTTCCACCTGATACTGAGTTTCAAATTTTCTCCCCATTTTTCCCCTACCCACTACCCCAAAATAGCAGTGCCACAGTAAATCCCTTCCTCCAATCTTCTCTCTCCGATATCTTCTCCCATACCCCCTTTGATTTTTCCAGCAGGGCATGGTGAATCTCTATGCCCCAGTGCTTGTATATCTTATTTCCCAATTACATGTAAAATAGTGTTAATAATAGTATATATATGTGTGTGTGTGTGTGTGTGTATTTAAACATTTGATTTTAAAACTTTGAATTCCAGATTCATTCCCTTCCTCCCTTATCTCCCATATTCCCCTTACTGGGAAGATAAGCAATTCAGTATAGTTTGCACATGTGTACCTATGCAAAACATTACCATGCTAGATATACTGTAAAAGACTGACTTTATTTCCATCCCTCCTATCCCACCTCCCATTTGTTCTATTCTCTACTTTGATCCTGTCCATTTTCAAAAGTGGGTGCTTCCAACTTCCCTCCCCCCAGTCTTCTAACCCTTCCATCATCCCCCCTCTCATCCCCTTCCCCCCTACTCTCCTGTAGGGTGAGATACCTTGTTTAGTGTGTATTTCATTCCCTCCCCGAGCCAAATTCAATGAGAATAAGGTTGACCCATTCCCTTTTGCCTTATTGTTCTTTCCCTCCATTGTAACCATTTTCCCTTGCCTCTTCTGTATGAGGTAGTTTGCCCCATTCTGTCTCTCCCCATCTCTTCTCATTATATTCCTCTCTCACCTCTTATTTGCTCTGTTTAAGTATCATCCCTTCCTATGAAATTGGTCCTGTGCTCTCTACCTATGTATACCTATATATATTTCTATTCCCTTCAACTATTTTCATACTGAGAAATGTTTCATCAGTTACAATTATCGTTTTTCCATTTAGGAATGTAAATAGTTCAACTTTGATAAATTCCTTATGATTTCTTTGCCCTGTTTACTTTCTCATGCTTGTCCTGCTTCTTGTATCTCGATGTCAAATTTAATATTCAACTCTAGTTTTTTTCATCAAGAATACTTGAAAGTCCTCTATTCCCCTGAATATTTTCCCCTGAAACATGATACTCATATTTGCTGGGTAGGTGATTCTTGGTTTTAATCCCAGCTCCTTAGCCCTTCAGAATATCGTATTCCAAGCCCTTTGATCCCTCAGTGTAGAAGCTGCCAGATCCTGTGTTATCCTGATTGTGTTTCCACAATATTCAAATTGTTTCTTCCTGGCTGCTTGTAATATTCTATCCTTGATCTGGGAATTTTGGAACCTGGCTATAATATTCCTAGGGGTTTTCTTTTTGGGATCTTTTTCAGGAGGTCATTGGTGTATTATTTCAACCTCTCTTTTTCCCTCTTGTTCTAAATCATCTTGGCAGTTTTGCTTGAGAATTTCTTGGAGGATGATTTCTAGGTTCTTTCTTTGATCATGGCTTTCAGGTAGTCCAATAATTTTTAAATTCTCTCTCCTGGATCTATTTTCCAAGTCATTGGTTTTTCCAATGGGATATTTCACATTGCCTTCTATTCTTTCATTTGTTTAGATTTGTTTAACAGAATCTTGATTTCTCATAAAGTCATTACCTTCTATTTTCTCCAATCTAATTCTGAAGCAATGATTCTCCTCACTGAGCTTTTGAGATTCTTTTTCCATCTGGCAAATTCAGCTTTTCAAGGCATTCTTCTCCTTGTTGCATTTTTGAGCCTCTTTTGCCATTTGAGTTAGTCTATTTTTAAGGTGTTATTTTCCTGAGGCAGACTGCTGACACTCATTTCTTAATTTCCTTGCATTGTTCTAATTTCTCTTCCCAATTTTTACTCCACTTCACTTGTTTGCTTCTTAAGGTCCTCTTATGGCCTGTAAACAGCTTGTATTTTTCTTTGAAGCTTTTGGTGCAGAAGTTCTGACTTCACTGTCTCCCTCAATGCCATATTCACAATGCCTATAGAGATTACAAATATGCTTATATAATTATCCATCACAAAATACGTCAGGTTTGCCATTTGGGGAAATAAACTAGAAAATTTATTAAGATACCAAAAGACTGAGTCCCAAAACCAGAAAGTGAAAGCCATCAGAGTAGTTATGATATTGGCACAGGTAGATAAAGTAGAAAGTACCCACATTTTCAAGCCTTTAAAACAGAACAGGCTACCTCAGGCAAAGGTCCTCCTCTCCCCACTCACAACAACCACCCAGCGTCCTGGAAGCCCGCTCCCAGCAGCTCCGGCCCCTGGCAGTCCTCAGCAGGAGTCCTTAGCAGAAAGTCCTGCTCCCAGCAGCTCCGGCCCCTGGCAGTGCTCAGCAGGGGTCCTAACTCAAAAAAAAAAAAAGGCAACCGCCGCCAACTGCCAACCGCAGGAGCGTTAGCTCGGCTTTTCACTTTCTCTTGTTCTGCTATGTCAGCATGTCCATGGGGCATGGGAGATCTTTAAATCCCATAACCCTTACATTCGGCCCCAAGATCTTTCATGTCCCTTACTTGGCAAAAATACAGTAGGAATAACTGGTGTCAACAAAATTTCACAATAATATAACAAGAATAGCACACAATAAACACAAAAAACCATATTTTAGGGTGGGGCTTGAGCACAAGCTCCCCATCATTCCCCCCACCCCGAACAAATGGGGCCCCAAAATCTTGTGGTAAGGGGTGAAGATCTCTTCTTCTATGGCTACTTGCTGCTGAAATCGGATATAGAGCTGTCCCTGTCCTTAGGGGTCCCATTTGAGAGGTCAGTTCTTAATATGCTTGATGCCAGGTCCAAGGGTGACACATCACAGTTGCAGACAGGGGGTGACATCCAGCTTAAGCTATCAGGCATCTACAGATGGAGGGTACCAAGCCTGTGGAAACAAATCTAACAAACAAGGTGAACAAACAAAAAATCAAGAAGAAGCAAAGAGACAATAACCAGACTATTGTAGCCTCACTCACGGTAGAATAAATGACTTAAGGGCACAATTTTGTAATCATCTTCTCCAGAATAAACAATAGTTACAGTGTTATCCTTCCCATATGCTATAATCTCTGCAGTCTTTGGAACATCATCTGGGTTCTGTTTTACCCATACTTTAGCTCCTGATTTTATTCTATCAGTAGAACCAAATCCTTCAGTTCCTGTGACAGTTATTTTGGAAGGAGGGTCAGTTTTTACAAGTGGCATTGTTTTACAAGGAACGATAATCACTTGAACTATCCTATCATTCTTGTGAATCTGTATGGGCCCTTCACCTAAATTCTGGAATGTTACAACAATTTCTCCTTGATAATTAGAATCTATTACTCCAGCCAATACATGTATTCCTTGAGCTGCTAATCCTGATTTGGGTAAAATCTGTCCAAAGTGATTTTTAGGGATTCTTATGCATATCCCAGTGGAAATTTTTCTTACTTCTTTCCTGTCCAACCAAAAGGCCTCTAAACAATGTAAATCATACCCCACCGAACCAGGTGGTCCTGGGTACGGTGCTGGGACATCTGGTCTCAAGGTCCAATACTCAATATTTGGGATCTTGTGTGTTTGTTGTTTTCTAATTTGCAGATTGGGGGTCATCATTCTGGCTAGAGGTGTACTTCCTCCCAATGGTCTATTATTCAAATTACGCAAAGCCATGAACAAATTATCCTTCCAATGTTGATATGAATTATTGGAACTTAACTTCCTCAACTGTTCTTCAAGTAATCCATTCATTCTTTCAATTAACCCAGATGCTTCTGGATAATATGGAATATGATATATCCATTCTATATTGTTTAGTATACAATACTTCTTCATTTCATTGCCTTTGAAATGTGACCCATTGTCACTTTGAATCTGCATTGGGGTTCCATAATATAGACTTATGAGATCTAGGGTTTTACAAGTGTTTTTCTGGGTTGCATTCTTATAAGGACAAGCTACTAGTACACCG
Source organism: Petaurus breviceps papuanus (assembly GCF_028583685.1). Lineage (NCBI taxonomy): Eukaryota > Metazoa > Chordata > Mammalia > Diprotodontia > Petauridae > Petaurus > Petaurus breviceps. The sequence continues at coordinate 7,987,824 of NW_027185890.1, forward strand.
GAATAGGTATCAACACAAGTACATATAAATCTGCATCCTTTATCCAGTGGTAGTGGACCAATATAATCTATTTGCCAGATTTGGGCTGGGACTTTTCCTCTTGCTATCTCTCCAGTTACTACCCGAGGAACAGTTCGCTCCTTTTCCAATTGACATATATGACATTCTTCTGCTATCTGTTTTAACAGTGAATGAGAGATACCAATACCTCGATCTTGTGCCCACTGGTGTGTGGCCTGGACCCCCAAATGGCCTGCTGTTTGGTGGACCCATTTTGCTAATACTGGATCATCAGTTGTTGTCAAAGTAGGGACAATACGTTCAGTAGCAATCTTTGCCAGTCGATCAGCATGAGCATTGTACTCACGTTCTGGTGTGGTGGGGGCCACGTGAGCATCTACATGAAAAACTGACAAGTCAGTGACCAAAGACATGTTCCAGATATCTTCCCATAATTCTTTGCCCCAGACTTGTTTACCATGAATTTCCCAATTTTCATTTTTCCACATGGGCATCCATGTAGCTAACCCATTAGCTACCGCCCATGAATCAGTGAATATATGACACTGTCCTCTTTGTTCTATTTTGATGGCTTGATATACTGCCATAAGTTCAGCATATTGGCTACTTGCACCTATCCCAGTACTTTCCAAAGTCCTTCTAGTGCATGGGTTATAGGCCACTGCTTTCCAATGTCTTTTTTGCCCCAAATATTTTGCTGTCCCATCAGTAAACCATGCATGTCTCTTTTGTTCCTCAGTTAATACATCATATCCCTCATTCCATTTTACAGTGGACTGTACCAACTATTGCTTTGGCTCAGGGGGTGTGTCATTCCTCTCAATTTCTATGTTTGCTATAGATTCATGCAGAGCAGAGACTCCGCTTTTGCCTGTTTTCTCTCTATTTTGAATATACCACTTCCATTTGATTATACTAGCCTCTCGGGCATGTCCAATTCTGTGAGAAGCTGGGGTACTCATTACCCAGGTCATAATTGGGATTCCAGGTCTTAATATCACTTCATGGCCCACAGTCAGTTGTTCAGTCTCCACCAAAGCCCAATATGCAGCTAACAACTGCTTTTCAAAAGGTGTATACTGGACTCCAGATGAAGGGAGTTTCCTACACCAAAATCCCAAAGGTACATTTCGGCTTTGTTGTTTTTGCCATAAGCTCCAGTTTGCATAATCATCTTGTACAGTCACTTGCAATTCCACTGGACCATTTTGCATGGGCCACAAATCTAGGGCCAATTGTATGGCAGCCTTGGCTTCTTCAAAAGCTTTACTCTGGTCAAGTCCCCAATCGAATTCATATTTCTTCCATGTGACTCTATATAAAGGTTTTAAAATCTGTCCCAAATGTGGAATGTGGTGCCTCCAGTATCCAAACAATCCTATGAACTTTTGGGCCTCCTTCTTATTGGTAGGGGTAGGAAAATCCTGAATCTTTTGTCGGGCTTGAGGAAGAATATCCCTTAGCCCCTTGTTCCATTGTATACCCAAAAACTTCACATTCTGAGCTGGTCCTTGAACCTTTGCAGGGTTAATTTCCCACCCTTTACTTTTCATATGCTCAATTAGAAGGGTCAAACTCCTTTCCACTACTTTCACATCTTTTCCCTGTATCATGATATCATCAATGTAGTGGGTAAGCTGTACACCAGGTAGCTTTAATTCATCCAACTGTTCAGCCACAATCCTGTGACAAATAGTGGGGCTATGTATGTACCCTTGTGGCAAGCGGGTGAAAGTATATTGTCTACCCTGCCAAGTGAAAGCGAAGTGGTCCCATTGTTTAGAGTCTATTGGGATGGTGAAGAAGGCATTTGCCAAGTCAATAACTGCATACCAAGTCCCATCATATTTCTGGATCCTTTCTATTAAGGTGATGGTATCTGGAACAGCAGCATACAAAGAAGGAGTCACCTTATTCAACTGTCTATAATCCACAGTCATTCTCCATGTCCCATCTGATTTTCTTACTGGCCAGACAGGATTATTCCATCTTGTGGTTGTAGGGACTAACACTCCTGCTTCAACATATTCCTTTATAGTAGTGGCAATTTCATCTTGCCCACCTGGCACACGATACTGTTTTAAAGTAATTACTTCAGAAGGTTCAGGTAAAGTGATTGGGTCCATTTTTAGTTTTCCTACTAAAACTGTATTAATTCCTATCTTCCTCACAGCAAATTGGTATCTTCCTTCAGGTAAATTCAGAGTCATGCCTCTCAATACATCTATTCCAATGATGTATTCAGGAATGGGTACAACAACCACAGTATATTCCTTCTTAGGTAACTGCCCAATTTTCATTGTTATTTTAACCTGTCTGGCTGATATTTCAGTGTCTCCTAGACCTGTGATGGTAATAGGAGTTCCATGTTTAAACTTATCAGGGTTTCCATAGATAAGTGTGGCCTCAGTCCCAGTATCAATCAGTGCCCTAGTCACAGTAGTTGATCCATTCTTCCAATATATTGTTAAACCAATATGGGGTCTGCAATCTCTTCTGCATATTTCTTTTATCTGGGCTGGGGCTTGGCCTATCTCCTATTCCCCCTGAAGGTGGGGCAAACTTGGATACAAAGATTCAGATTCAGAAATACCTGCAGGGGTGGTTCCTGCTTCCCTGTTCATTCTAATGCTAAGTACCTTTTCTTGGTACAGCTTATGCAGCTCTTCAGTTGGAATACCATCTATTCTTCTAAAGTCCACCCCAGCTCTTAATAGAGCAGTAAACAGTTCCCTTCTTGTGGGTCTATTTTGTCTCTGAATCCTCTGGCTGTTTACTCTTCTCTCTCGAGGCAATTTGTCTTTTTCCCATTCCCCTAAATCGCTTAATTGTGAAATCTTATCCAGCACTTCTGAAAGAGGGTGCCCTATTTCTCCAATTAAAAGAGTCAGAATTAGGTGCTTATATGCAGGAGGAGCCGTCTTCACTATGATATTTCTATGAGGAACTCCTAGGGGGGTATCATAATATGCATTTGCATCTCCAATCAGGATAGCAGTTTTCATTACCTCCTCCTTTAACTTTCTCATACAGTCTCTAAGTGAATACCAGGGTCTGTCTCCCCTAGGCCACATAGATTCAGTTGGATATTGCTTTTTGCAACCTTCTGCAGCTAAAGCTAGAAGATTAGTTTTGTTATTTCCTCCTTGCATATGGTGATCCCTAAAAGCCTGGTGTACAAAAGGATTCTGACTGATACTTATGAATTTTAAACAGTCCTCATTGTCCAGTGTTATTCCTCCTGCGCCTTCATCAGTGATTCTTACTATCCAAGACACTAAAGACTCCCCCATTCTTTGGGTAAATCTACTCAATATATCAGTGATCTCCTGTTGAGTGAAATCCTCAATTATCTCCCTGGACTCTGTTTTGCCTCGGTGGTTCTCCTGCCTTCTTCTTCGTATGGGGAGAGCTTCTACATTAGGAGACTCCTCATCTAACCTTGTTCCATTCTCCTCACACACATTCTCCTGGAAGCTGTCAGGGAAACTCTGCCCAGCCTGTACAAAAGCTGCATGCACATTCCTTCTGCTAGTTTTTTGCTTCCTTTTAGCTACATGAACAGTAGCTTGCTCCTGGACCACATGAGTCCCTCCAGTTTGCTCTTCTGAGTACTGTGACACAGAAAAATCCTCAGGCAAACCAGCTGACTCCCTAGCCATCCTAGCTCTTTCCTTCAGCAGCTTATCCCTACTTTTACACATAAGGCGATAACTTGTTAGCAACACCCAGCCTCTCCTGCACACTCCTGCCAGTTCTTTGCCTGGTTCTATGGGTATTGCTTTCAAACATCTTTCCAAATCTCCAGGTTCTCCCTCTTTTAGCCTTGGTTCCCAGTTTTCACAGGGCCCTGTGCTTTTAGCCCATTCTCTGGCTAGAGAGGAATAAGGTAAATCCTCCCATCCTGGAATAGCCATTTCTCCCTCTAAAGCCCCACTGCTTCCAAATAGAGGCCTGACATTTTGTGATCCCATCCTCGTCGCCAAATGTATCAGCAATGCCATATTCACAACGCCTATAGAGATTACAAATATGCTGATATAATTATCCATTACAAAATACGTCAGGTTTGCCATTTGGGGAAATAAACTAGAAAATTTATTAAGATACCAAAAGACTGAGTCCCAAAACCAAAAAGTGAAAGCCATCAGAGTAGTTATGACATTGGCAAAGGTAGATAAAGTAGAAAGCACCCACATTTTCAAGCCTTTAAAACAGAACAGGCTACCTCAGGCAAAGGTCCTCCTCTCCCCACTCCCAGCAACCACCCAGTGTCCGGGAAGCGCGCTCCCAGCAGCTCCAGCCCCTGGCAGTGCTCAGCAGGGGTCGTAACTCAAAAAAAAAAAAGGCAACCGCCGCCAACTGCCAACCGCAGGACCGTTAGCTTGGCTTTTCACTTTCTCTTGCTCTGCTATGTCAGCACGTCCATGGGGCATGGGAGATCTTTAAATCCCATAACCCTTACACTGTCTCCCTCCTGTTCCATGCTTTGATCCTTTTTGTTGCCAAAATAGGAGTCTAAAGGTGAGTTCTTCTGTTTATTTTGCAACCTTTGTCTGCTCATGTCCCTACTCAATCACTTGACCCCTGGGCTTTTTGCCACAGAAGAACTCTGCCACCAGACAGGGGGGCTTTGGCCCAAATGCTGGGGTCTTCTCAGTTGCTGAAGCTATTTGTTGGGTGCTCTTTCTGAAGCCTCCACACACTCTGGAAAGCTGGTCACACACCCCAGGACCTGCACCCTAGACCACAATCCAGATCCAAGCAGGTTAAAGCAAGAGCGATTACCCCTTAGACTGGTTGCTTGGTCTCCCTACAATCTTCAGGCCAGGAGCTGAAGCTGTCATGTGGCCACGACTGAACTGCCCTGGTGCCTCAGTGGCTTCCAGCCCTGGGAGCAAAGTCCAACTGCATTCCCAACCACTGGTTCCCAAAGTCCACACTGCACTCACCTCTCAATTCGTCCTTAGCATCTATGTGTTGATAATTCTGAAAACCACCACAGGTGCTGATAATCTGAAGTCCCTCCAGCTGGTGTTTGGTCAGGTGTGCCCTGGGGCTAAAACTTCTGGCTGGTGGGGGGTTGGGTTCAGCTCCCAGAGCACTGAGCTGTTTAATTCCTGCCAGCCTGCTGGGCTGTCCTCAGCTGAATATTAGCTTGTCTGTGTTATTTTGTGGGTTCTGTAGCTCCAAAGTTTGTTCAGAGTCCCCTTTTACATGAATTGTGGGAGGTAGAAGCCAGAGTCCCTTAGAAGTCCTGTTTCTACTCTGCCATTTTGACTCCCATTGCTATATATTTCTAATGAAAACCAACAGCAAGAGATAGAAAGAGAAATCCCATTTAAAGTTACTGTAGACTTTATAAAATATTTAGGAATCTACCTGCCCAAACAAACCTAGGATCTATATGAACATGATTAAAAAACAATTTTCACACAAATGAAGTAAAATCTAACTAATTGGAACCATCAGTTGCTCATGGCTCAGTCAAGCTAATATAAAAAAATGACAATTTTACCTAAATTAAATTATATATTTCGTGCCATACCAAAAAAATCTACCAAAAATTACTTTATAGAGCTAGAAATTAATAGTAGCAAAATTCATTTGGAAGAACAAAATATATTTTAAAAGGTCCAGTATATAAGACAATTAATGAAAAGAAATGCTATGGCCTAGCCACACCAGATTTTAATCTGTATTATAAAATAGCAGTCATCAAAACTACTTGGTACTGGCTGAGGAACAGAGTAGTGGATAAATGAAATAGATTGGATACATGAGACTCAGCAATCAAGGACTATAGTAATCTACTGTTTGATAAACCCAAAGACCCCAGTTTTGGGGATAAAAGCTCACTATTTGACAATAACTGTTGAGAAAAATGGAATATAGTATGGCAGAAACTGGGCATAGACCAATATCTAACACCACATACCAAAATCAATTCTAAATGGATGCATGATCTAGGTATAAAACCTGACACTGTAAGCAATCTGGGAGAGCGAGGAATAGTTTACCTGATAGATTTATGGAGAAGGGAATATTTTATGACCAAACAAGAGTTAGAGAGCACCATAAAATGTAAAAAGGATAATTTCAATTACATTACATTGAAAAGTTTCTGTACAAATAAAACCAATGTAACCAAGGTTAAGAGGGAAGTTGAAAATTGGGAAAGAATTTTTACTACCAGGGTCTCTGATAAAGGTCGAATTTAGAAATTATACAGAGAAATATACAGAAAATATATAGAGTATTGAGTCAAATCTATAAGAACATAAATCATTCCCCAACTGACAAATCGTCAAAGGATATGAACAAGCAGTTCTCAAAAGATGAAATTAAAGATATCTATAAGCATATGAAAAAATGTTTTAAATCACTATTGATTAGAGATATGCAAATCAAAACAACTCTGAGGTACCACATCTCACTGGCCAGATTGTCTAAGATGACAAAACAGGAAAATGATAAATGCTGGAGAGTATGTGGAAAAATTGCAACACTAATGCATTGTTGGTGGAGTCATGAACTAATCCAACAATTCTAGAGAGCAATCTGGAGCTATGCACAAAGGATTTTAAATAAGTGCATACCCTTTGGCCCAATAATATCACTTCTAGGGTTGTATCCCAAGGAAATAGTAGATGTGGGAAGAGGACCCATTTGTGGTTTTTTTTCACTGTATCCTTTTTTTTTTATTTGAATATTTGATTTTAAAAACTTTCAATTCCAGATTCATTCCCTTCCCCCCCTGTCACCCACCCCCACTGGGGGGACAAGCAGTTCAGTATAGGTTGTACATGTGTGGCTAATGCAAAACAATAACATAGTAGATGTATTGTAAAAGACTGACTATATTTCCCTCCCTCCTACCCCACCTCACACTTGTTCTATTCTCTACTTTGATCCTGTCCCTTTTCAAAAGTGGGTGCTTCCAGCTTCCCTCCCCCCCAGCCTGCCCTCCTTTCCATCATCCCCCCTCACATCCCCTTCCCCCCTATTCTCCTGGAGGGTGAGATCCCCTATTTAGTGTGTATTTCCCTCCCTTCTCAAGCCAGATTCAATAGGAATAAGGTTGACCTATTCCCTTTTGCCTTCCTATTCTTCCCCTCCATTGTAACCATTTTCCCTTGCCTCTTCTGTATGAGATAGTTTGCCCCACTCTGTCTCTCCCCATCTCCTCTCATTATATTCCTCTCACCTCTTAATTTCACCTTTTAAGTATCATCCCTTCCTGTTAAATTGGTCCTGTGCCCTCTATCTACGTATGCCTGTAAACGTATATACACACATTCACATTCATATGCCCACATACCCTCATATAAAGACATATATATTTCTAATCCCTTCAACTACTGAGAAAAGTTTCATAGGTTACAATTATTGTTTTTCCATGTAGGAATGTTAATAGTTCAACTTTGGCCAGGTGGCTCAGCGAGCAAGAGCACCGGCTCCAGTGCCAGGATGACACGGATCAAATTCGGGCCCAGACACCCAGCACCACACCCAGAAACAACAACCGGCCATGCAACCCCAAACAAGCCACTCAACCCCGATTGCTTCAAAAAAAAAAATAGTTCAACTTTGATAAGTTCCTTATGATTTCTTTTCCCTGTTTACCTTCTCATGCTTCTCTTGCTTCTTGTATCTGAATGTCAAATTTTGTATTCAACTCTGGGTTTTTCAGCAAGAATGCTTGAAAGTCCTGTATTCCACTGAATGACCATATTTTCCCCTGAAACATGATACTCAGTTTTGCTGGGTAGGTGACTCTTGGTTTTAATCCCAGCTCCCTTGACCTCCGGAATATCACATTCCAGGCCCTCCGATCCCTCAGTGTAGAAGCTGCCAGATCCTGGGTTATCCTGATTGTGTTTCCACAATATTCAAATTGTTTCTTTCTGGCTGTTTGTAATATTCTCTCCTTAATCTGAGATTTCCGGAACCTGGCTATAATATTCCTAGGAGTTTTCTTTTGGGGATCTTTTTCAGGAGGTGATCAGTGGATTCTTTCAACCTCTATTTTGCCCCCTGGTTCTAAAACATCAGGGCAGTTTTCTTTGAGAACTTCCTGGAGGATGCTTTCCAGGCTCTTACTTTGGTCATGGCTCTCAGGCAGTCCAATAATTTTTAAACTATCTCTCCTGGATCTATTTTCCAGGTCAGTGGTTTTTCCCATGAGATATTTCATATTGCCTTCTATTCTTTCATTTGTTTGGATCTGTTTAACAGCATCTTGATTTCTCATAAAGTCATTGGCTTCCATTTGCTCCAATCTAATTCTGAAGCAATGATTCTCCTCAGTGAGCTTTTGAGATTCTTTTTCCATCTGGCAAATTCGACTATTTAAGGCATTGTTCTCCTCATTGCCTTTTTGAGCCTCTTTTGCCATTTGAGTCAGTCTGTTTTTTAAGGTATTATTTTCTTCAGTCAGGCTGTTGACTCTAATTTCATAATTTTCTTGCATTGTTCTCATTTCTCTTCCCAATTTTTCCTCCACTTCTCTTATCTGCTTCTTAAGGTCCTCTATGGCCTGTAACCAGCTTGTATCTTCCTTTGAAGCTTTTGGTGCAGGATTTCTGACTTCACTCTTTTCCTCCTGTTCCATGCCTTGCTCCTTCTTATCCCCAAAATAGGAGTGTAATGTTGGAATCTTCTGACTGCTTTGTTTCCTTTGCCTGCTCATTTTGCCACTCAATGATTTGACTTTTGAGCTTTTTGCCACAGTAGGACTCTGCCACCAGACAGGGGAGTTTTCTTCCCAAACGCTGGGTTTTTCTCAGCTGCTGGAGGTATTAGATGGGTGCCCTCTCTGAGGTCTCCACATGCTCTGGCAAGCTGGACACACACCCCAGGACCTCCACCCTAGACTGCAATCCAGATCCAAGCAGGTTAAAGCAAGAACGATGACCCCTCAGACTGGTGCATGGTCCCCCTACACTCTGCAGGCCAGGAGCTGAAGCCCCCACGTGGCGCTGGCAGGCTGTGCTGGCGTCTCAGCGGTTTCTCGCTCCGGGGGTAAAAGCCACGCACTCCCACTTCCTGGGTCCCAAAGTCCAGACTGCACTGGCCTCTCACCCTGTCCTTCGCATGTATGTATTGATAAATCTGGAAACGGCCACAGCTGCTGCTGATCTGGAGTCCCTCTGGCTGGCGGCTGGTCAGGCCCATCCTGGGGCTAAAGCCTTGGCGTGGGGTTGGGCTCGGCTCCCAGAGCGCTGCGCTGGCCGATTCCTGCCGGCCTGCCGGGTTGTCCTCAGTGGCAGGTTAGCTTCTCTGTGTCATTTTGTGGGTTCTGCAGCTCCAAGAGGACCCATTTGTACAAAAATGTTTATAGCCACTCTTTTTGTGGTGGCAAAGAATTGTAAATCAAGGGGACACCCATCATTTGGGGAATGGCTGAACAAGTTGTAGTATACGAATGTAATGGAATACTATTGTGCTATATGAAATGAGGAGCAGACAGACTTCATAATAACCTGGAAAGACTTATGTAAACTGATGTTGAGTGAGAGGAGCAGAACCAGGAGGAATTTGTACACAATTACAGACCCAATTTGTGTGTGACGACTAGCTTTGATAGACTGGGCTCCTCTCAACAATGTAAGGCTGTAAGACAACTCCAAAAGACTCATGATGGAAAGATCCAGAAAAAGAACTATGGAGTTTCAATTCAGATTGAAGCAAACTACTTGCCCTCTTTCTTTTTCTTGTTTTGTTTACTCTTTCCCACTGATCATCCCATCTATTAATCCTTCTTTACAACCTGAATAGTATTTAATGTGAAGGCATTTGTAGATTCTATATTTGATTTCATGCCACCATGAGGGGGAGAGAGGGAGAGGAGGGAAGGGGAGAAAATTTGAAACTCAGGGGTTTGTGGAACTGATTTATTTTTGCTTTTTGGAGAGCAATTGGGGTTAAATGACTTGTCCAAAGTCACACAGCTAGTAAGTTTGTCAAGTGTCTGAGTCCAGATTAGAACTGAATATTTTAAACTACATGTAAATATATTAATTAATTAAAATTTATTTTAAAAAAAGAAAAGCCATGGTATTCAGAATAAAGAAATTGAAAAAATGTTTCAGTACTCTGTCCTAATCAAATAGCATTTGAAATATTGGGATAAGTTCTAGATATCACATTTTAAGAAGGACATTGATGAACTAGAGACCATTAAAAGGATGATGGCAAGAATGGCTTTGCAGCCATACCATATGACTATTTTTTTAAACCAGCGTAGTTCAGCCTGAAGAAAAGAAGACTTCAGAGGAACATATTAGTTTTCTTAAAGTTTTGAAGTAATGGTTGTAGAAGAATTCTTAGACTTGTCTTTATTGGTGCAGATAGTAGAATTAAGAACAATGGGTGCATATTGAAAAGAGTTGATCTATGTTCAATTTAAGTGTAACTCTGGGCTTGGCCTTTCCCAGATGCTTTGTCATGGAAACTCAAGGCATTGGAATTTCCTGTACAAGGGGAGAAAGACCAAGAGTTCAACAAGTGCCTGTGACTTTAAATCTGATGAACTTTTGAGAAAAAGAAACAATATCCTAATCTGGAGAGATTGGGAGTTATGACAGTTCCATGACTGGGACTATATCTGGATAGCTTAGTAAAGTGCTGAGTAATGTCCAATGACCTCCCTTCAGCTTAAAGACTTGAGTGGATATTATAGGACCCCAGTTAAGGATGAAATAAAAGTGGGAAAAGACTCAGAACAATTAGATTAATCATGGGTGGAGCCTGTGGAAGCAGCAGATCATAGAAGGGCTAGTGAGATGAACTTGATTCCTAACGTATTTCTTTTTACTTCCATTCTATGCTAAATGAGATACCCTCTGTTTACTAGTGTGAACAATTCCCTGTTGCTCTCCACCTCCAACAGTAAGGCAGGAGGGCAGTTTTGTTTCATATTGGTTGTATCCCTATGTGGCTGGCATTTAGACAAGTTGTTTTCCTGATTGCTTACTTTTGTTCTTGATAATACTTAAAGGTTTTTTTTTTTTAAGTCTCAACACCTGATAGCTATCAACCTGAGCTTACTTGGTTATTGAGCATATGGGGTTTGAAAGGAATTGGTTCCTTAAAGGGATGGGAGATGAGGCTTTTTTTGTTATTTTTTCCACAATAGAAGGTAGGAGTGGGTGCCAGAGCTAAAAAGACACAGTCAGACACTTTTATAACATTTCAGAATGTATATGAATCCCAATTCCAAACCCAGATGGTAAAAAGAGAAGTCTATGAGGAAAATGAACCCAATAAAAATTGCTATGATATGAGAAAGGTTAGGAACTACCATGAAATGGAAGATGAGAACACTGAGCTACACGGCTTGGGAATTACTGTGGTTGACCTTCCAACTCTGCGGATATGAAATTCAGTGTCTTTACAATTCCACTAGCCTTGCTGAGCAAAATATAACTTCTAGCACCAGATACAGACACCGCCGTGAAGAGAGAAAGACTTAAATAAGGTAAATCTTCCAAATAATTAAAACCTTTTAAAAGTATAATGCACTGTTTTTGAAAGTGGGTTCCTCTTAACTGGAGGTTTCTAAGAAGAAGGCAGATGGGCATATACCACAGCTGTTTTAAAAGGAGATTATTGTTCAAGACTAGGTTGAACTAAAAGACATCTGCATTACCTTACAATTATGAGATGCTGTGGTTCCATGAAGTGCTTTTTGAACAGTGCTATGTTGTGTGTGTTTATACACATATTGAAGATGAGCAAAATGAAGCTTAAAAAGGCTCCTACACTCATTGATTCAATATCTTACCTATGATCAACTAGGTGCAATGGGTCAAAGTGAAAATCTAAATTAAGGTCCCCTAATTTGCTGCATATTCTTTCTGCCATGGTCCATTACCTCTCCCCCTTTTATAGATCCCAATGGTATAGGAAAATTTTATGGCAAACAAGTCTATTTGTTCCCATTTAAAGTATGTTTAAATTTCAAGTAAGGCTTTTCATAAAGTTGGTTGAATCAGAGGACTTTACAGCAAAGTGCTTTGTAAACCTAAAGCACCATACAAAGTTGCTTTTGCTTTTTTTGGCAAGGCATTCAGGGTAAGTGACTTGTCCAGGGTCACAAAACTAGTGTCAAGTGTCTGAGGTCAGATTTGAACTCAGGTTCTACTTGCTCCAAGGTCAGTGCTCCATGCTTTTGATATTCTTGTTGTTAATCTTAAAGTACCTAACAAGGCTCTTTTTGGAGAGTTCTTCCTAATGTCAAGTTAAAAATCTGCCTACCTGTAATATACTCAATAATGCTAGTTTTTATCTTCAGATATTATGCAGATTAGCTCTAATCCTTTTTCCACATTACAGACCTAAATGCAACTATCACATCTCCACTAATCTCTGGGCCAAATATCCTAGTTATTTCAGTCATTCCTCATATAATATTTTCAATTTCCTCACTTTTCTCTTTCCCCTAAGCTCCCTTTAATTAGTGAATATTCCCCTTAAAATATACTTCCCTGAACCAAATATGATGTTACAGATGTGTTCCAACGAGCACAAAATATTGTGGGCTATTACCTTCCTTACTCTTCAATTGATTGAGCCTAAGATTTCACTAGTTGTTTTTGGAAGTAAGTTCTCCCCATCGGCTCATATTGTTTACACTCCACTAAAACTTTTAAGTCTTTTTCTTATATTCAATGTTAAGACAGAACTTATAGTTGATTTTCAAACACTTAAGAGCAGAAGTATACACAAAACTACTAATATTATCTTGTTACCTTTGGCTCATCATTTTGGCCTGCCAAAATTTTTTATAATACTACTCATGTCATCTCATGGATTAACTATGCCTCCTGGATTTGAGACATCTGCAGTTTTCTCAACCATACCACCTATATCTTCATCTAAGTCTTTGATAAATGTTGTACCCAACAAAACTGTGGACAGAATCCTATAATGTCGTTATAGGTCTCTCTCCAGTTTGACATTTTTTTAATCTAGTAACTAATGCTTTTTTAATTATTTATATTTATTCAGCTATTAAAAATCACCCTGGATATACTGAATGGTATTGTCTAAGCCATATTTTTCCATCTTTTCCACAAATGTGACATGAGACATTACCAAATGCTTTGCTGAATTCTAGGTGCACTATGCCTATAACATTTCCCTGATCCACCAATAGCCCTACCAAAAACAAAATGAGATTAGTATGGCCTGGCTTCTTCTTGGAGATATCATGACATTGTGCATATTTTTATTACCACTTAGCTAGTATTCACAAACCATCAGCTCAATATTCCATTAAAGAAGGTTTTTTTTTGGAAGGGGAGTATAGATGTCAAGTTCACAAATTTGTAATTTCCTAAATATACCTTTTCTACTTTAAAAAAAAAGCAATTCACTTTTTCAACAACTTTTATTCATAAGAGTTCTTCATAAAATACTGACAATAGGTTTAGGATAGTATATAATTTCTTTCCATGTCATAAAAACTTGAAATCACTCAAAACTACTTGCTCCTCACTTGGCATCTCCAAAATCAACCCTTCCATTAATTATGTTTGATTCTCAAAAGGTATACAGATTAGAACAATGGTTTCTTTGAAGTAGAAAATTCTCTAATAAAGAATTTCCCTCTTTGGCACCTTTTATGCAATTTATAGTCCTAAAGAATTGTCTAGAACACTGAGAGAATAAGTGACTTGCCAGGCTCATAAAGCCAGTATCTCAGAGGAAAGACCAAACCTAGATAACCATGACACATCACAGTAATAATGTTTATTCTACCTTTTATAGTTTGAAGAACATTCTCCTTAGTAAATAAAAAAGGAGAAATTGAATAGTTTTGCTTACTCTTTTTCATAAGCTAACATTCCACAGTCTACTCCAAGAAATTCTTTCTTCTTTGTTTTTGCACAAGACATACTAAAATGAATGCTTTCTTGTCAGTGACATTTTCCTTAAGTCTCATATTTTTCTTTGTTTTCTACTCTGTTCCTTCATATTTGTACTACTCATGAATTGGTTTTTGACTATGTGTTACTATATCCATTTTTGGTATGTGATGATGTTAGTGCCTTGACTCTGTGATTATCTCCACTTTATCCTGTATAGATCTTGTTTTCTCCTCCTTTAAACTGTGACCTCCTCAAGAACAGGGACTCTCTTTCTTTTCATTGTATCCCCAGACCTTAGTAGAGACTCTTACAAATAGTAGGTGATTAGTAAATGCTTGTTGATGTAACAACTCTCTTTGTCACCCCATTTGATTTCTTTAAATTCCTCCTCTTCTTTTGCTCATTAGAAATATTTATAATTACAGGATTAGAATTGTGTTTTTGAGAGTGTCTCATTCCTTTTAAAGTATTACATCATAGAATTGTCCCAGTTTTGTCTCTTCTTACATTTCTAACCTTGAGTAGTCATTGAGCCCCTTTGGGTTCAATTTCTTCAACTTTTTCATAAAATGAGGGAGTTGAACTAGAATTAGGGCTCCTTAAATTTTTTCCACTCAAGAACACTTTGGTGCTTTTAAACTGTGGGTCATTGTATCAGCAATGCAATATTCACAATGCCTATGGAAATTACAGATATGCTGATGTAATTATCCATCACAAAATATATCAGGCTTGCTATATGGGGGAATAAGCTAGAAAATTTATTAAAATACCAAAAGACTGAGTCCCAAAACCAGAAAGTGAAAGCCATCAGAGTAGTTATGAAATTGGCACAGGTAGATAAAGTAGAAAGCACCCATATTCTCAAGCCTTTAAAACAGAACAGGCTACCTCAGGCAAAGGTCCTCCTCTCCCCACTCACAGCAACCACCCAGCGTCCAGGAAGCATGCTCCCAGCAGCTCCAGCCCCTGGCCATCCTCAGCAGGAGTCCTTAGCAGAAATTCTGGCTGACTCAAAAAGGGCTTCGTGCTGCCGCTGCCACTGCCTCTGCTGCTGCTGCCGCCGCCGTCGCCACCACTGCTAGCCACCACAGGAACTCTAGTTTGGTTTCCGCTTCCTCTTGCTCCGCCCCTTCCTGCCACGTCAGCAAGTCCAATGGGGCATGGAAGATCTTTAAATCCCATAACCCTTACATTCGGCCCCAAGATCTTTCATGTCCCTTACTTGGCAAAAATACAGTAGGAATAACTGGTGTCAACAAAATTTCACAACAATATAACAAGAATAGCACACAATAAACACAGAAAAGCATATTTTAGGGTGGGGCTTCAGCACACGCTCCCCATCATTCCCCCCACTCCAAACAAATGGGGCCCCAAAATCTTGTGGTAAGGGGTGAAGGTCTCTTCTTCCATGGCTACTTGCTGCTGAAATTGGATGTAGAGCTGTCCCTGTCCTAAGGGGTCCCATTTGAGAGGTCAGTTCTTAATATGCTTGATGCCAGGTCCAAGGGTGACACATCACAGTTGCAGACAGGGGGTGACATCCAGCTTAAGCTATCAGAGATCTACAGGTGGAGGGTACCAAGCCTGTGGAAACAAATGGAAATTGGAGGGAAGAATAAAACTTCCATATTATAAAGCAGCAATTAATCATAAATAACATTAAGTATCCATTAAAGCTGGGCAGAGTCAACATGGCAGAGTACAGGACCTGCCTGCAGCTCCTGCTTCCACCTTACCCAATCAATGTAAAAAGAACTAACTTTGGAGCTGCAGAACCCACAAAAATGACATAGAGAAGCTACCCTCCCACTGAGGACAGCCCAGCAGGCCGGAAGGAATCAGCCAGTGCAGAACTCTAGGAGCTGGGCCAAGGCCACCCATGAGCCGAAGGTTTTAGCCCCAGGCCGGAGGCTGGTGGGACTCCAAATCAGCAGCAGCTGGGGCTGTTTCCAGATTTATCAACACATAGATGCAAAGGACAAAGTGATAGGTCAGTTCAGTCTGGACTTTGGAACGCAGAAAGTGGGAGTACATCGGATTTTGCCCCCAGGGCTAGAAACCACTGAGACTCCTGACACAGCCAGCCAGCACCACCTGGCAGCTTCAGCTCCTGGCCTGAAGAGTGTAGGGGGACCAAGCGACCAGTCTGAGGGGAAATTGCTCATGCTTTAACCTGCTTGGATCTGGATTGCAGTCTAGGGTGGAGATCCTGGGTTGTATAACCACTTTGCCAGAGCATGTGGCGACCTCAGAGAGGGCACCCATCTAATACCTCTGGCAGCTGAGAAAACCCCAGCATTTTGGATGAAAGCTCCCCTGTCTGGTGGCAGAGTCCTACTGTGGAAAAAAAACCCAGGGGTCAAGTGACTGAGGGGAGACATTACCAGAGAAAGGAAGCAAAACTAACAGAAGACTCCAACATTAGACTCCTATTTTGGGGACAAAAAGGAGCAAAGCATGGAACAGGAGAAAGACAGTGAAGTCAGAACTCCTGCACCTAATGCTTCAAAGGAAAATATGAGCTGGTTACAGGCCATAGAGGACCTTAAGAAGCAAATAAGAGAAGTGGAGGAAAAACTGGGAAGAGAAATGAGAACAATGAAAGAAAATTATGAAATGAGAGTCAACAGCATGACTGAGGAAAATAACACCTTAGAAAAGAGACAAATTCAAATGGCAAAGGAAACTCAAAAAGGCAATGAGGAGAAAAATGCCTTGAAAATCTGAATTTGCCAGATGGAAAAAGAATCTCAAAAGATCACTGAGTAGAATCATTGCTTCAGAATTAGATTGGAGCAAATGGAAGCTAGTGACTTTATGAGAAATCAAGATGCTGTTAAACAGATCCAAACAAATGAAAGAATAGAAGACAATGTGAAATATCTCGTGGGAAAAAGCACTGACCTGGAAAATAGATCCAGGAGAGATAATATAAAAATTATTAGACTACCTGAAAAGCATGATCAAAGAAAGAACCCAGAAATCACCTTCCAGGAATTTCTCAAAGAAAACTGCCATGATGTTTTAGAACCAGAGGGCAAAACAGAGGTTGAAAGAATCCACTGGTCACCTCCTGAAAAAGATCCCAAAAAGAAAACTCCTAGGAATATTATAGCCAGGTTCCAAAATTCCCAGATTAAGGAGAGAAACAATTTGAATATTGTGGAAATACAAACAGTATTACCCAAGATCTGGCAGCTTCTACACTAAGGAATTGGAGGGCTTGGAATATGATATTCCAGAGGACAAAGGAGCTGGGATTAAAACCAACAGACCTACCCAGCAAAACTGAGTATCACGTTTCAGGGGAAAATATGGTCATTCAGTGGAATAGAGGACTTTCAAGTATTCTTGATGAAAAAACCAGAGTTGAATAGAAAATCTGACATTCAGATACAAGAAGCAAGAGAAGCATGAGAAGATAAACAGGGAAAAGAAATCAAAAGGAACTTATCAAATTTGAACTATTAACATTCCTACATGGAAAAACAATAATCGTAACTTTGAAACTTTTCTCAATATGAAAATAGTTGAAGGGAATAGAAATAGAAATATATATATATACACATATATATGTCTATATACGAGGGTATATGGGCATATGAATACATATGTGAATGTGTGTATATGTTTACAGGTATACATAGATAGAGGGCACAGGACCAATTTAACAGGAAGGGATGATACTTAAAAGGTGAAATTAAGAGGTGAGAGAGAGATATAATGAGTGTAGATGGGGAGAGACAGAATGGGACAAACTATCTCATATAGAAGAGGCAAGGGAAAATGGTTACAATGGAGGGGAAAAATAGGAAGGCAAAAGGGAATGGGTCAACATTCCCATTGAATTTGGCTTTTGGAGGGAATGAAATACACATTAAAGAGGGTATCTTACCCTACAGGAGGGTAGGGGAAAGGGGATGAGAGGGGAGATGATGGAAGCGAGGGCAAGCTGGGGGGGGGGGGGGGAAGTTGGAAGCACCCACTTTTGAAA
>NW_027185890.1:8006121-8006734 GCF_028583685.1 Petaurus breviceps papuanus
GTGAAATATCTCGTGGGAAAAAGCACTGACCTGGAAAATAGATCCAGGAGAGATAATATAAAAATTATTAGACTACCTGAAAAGCATGATCAAAGAAAGAACCCAGAAATCACCTTCCAGGAATTTCTCAAAGAAAACTGCCATGATGTTTTAGAACCAGAGGGCAAAACAGAGGTTGAAAGAATCCACTGGTCACCTCCTGAAAAAGATCCCAAAAAGAAAACTCCTAGGAATATTATAGCCAGGTTCCAAAATTCCCAGATTAAGGAGAGAAACAATTTGAATATTGTGGAAATACAAACAGTATTACCCAAGATCTGGCAGCTTCTACACTAAGGAATTGGAGGGCTTGGAATATGATATTCCAGAGGACAAAGGAGCTGGGATTAAAACCAACAGACCTACCCAGCAAAACTGAGTATCACGTTTCAGGGGAAAATATGGTCATTCAGTGGAATAGAGGACTTTCAAGTATTCTTGATGAAAAAACCAGAGTTGAATAGAAAATCTGACATTCAGATACAAGAAGCAAGAGAAGCATGAGAAGATAAACAGGGAAAAGAAATCAAAAGGAACTTATCAAATTTGAACTATTAACATTCCTACATGGAAA
>NW_027185890.1:8006834-8027429 GCF_028583685.1 Petaurus breviceps papuanus
AACAGGAAGGGATGATACTTAAAAGGTGAAATTAAGAGGTGAGAGAGAGATATAATGAGTGTAGATGGGGAGAGACAGAATGGGACAAACTATCTCATATAGAAGAGGCAAGGGAAAATGGTTACAATGGAGGGGAAAAATAGGAAGGCAAAAGGGAATGGGTCAACATTCCCATTGAATTTGGCTTTTGGAGGGAATGAAATACACATTAAAGAGGGTATCTTACCCTACAGGAGGGTAGGGGAAAGGGGATGAGAGGGGAGATGATGGAAGCGAGGGCAAGCTGGGGGGGGGGGGGGGGGAGTGGGAGGCACCCACTTTTGAAAAGGGACGAGATCAAAGTAGAGAATAGAACAAGTAGGAGGTGGGATAGGAGGGATGGAAATATAGCAGTCTTTTACAATATATCTAAGTATGCTATTGTTTTGCATTAGTCACACATGTACAAGCTATACTGAACTGCTTATCTTCCCAGTAAGGGTGGGTGACAAGGAAGGAAGGGAATGAATCTGGAATTCAAAGTTTTAAAATCAAATGTTTACATACACACACACACACACAAACACACAAATATATATATACACTATTATACAGGCACTGGGGCATTGAGATCCACCATGCCCTACTGGAAAATTGAAAGGGGTATAGGAGAAGATATAGGAGAGAACAGATTGGAAGAGGGGATATCCTGTGGGACTGCTATTTTGGGGTGGTGGGTAGGGGAAAAATGGGGAGAAAATTTGTAACTCAAAATCTGGCATAAGTGAATGATGTAAATCAGAAGTTCATAAAGCATTTGAAAAATGAAAAAAAAGTATCCATTAAAAACAGAAAAGTAGACTAAGAGAACAGACTAAAAAAGGAAGAATTGGAAAAAATTGAACTCAACATCTTAATGTTTAGTAAACCAGAAACCATTAATTACTTCTGAAAGACCTCCTTTCTTGATTAGAACTGCTAGAAAAACTAGCATATTATACTAGATTCTAAAATAAATTATAAATTAATATGTCACTGAATATTAAAGATCATCCCATAACAAATTTTAGAAAAGAAGCAGAAAGTATACTTTTCACAGCTCTGGGCAAGAGATGAATTCTTAATTGAACAAAGAATAGAGAAAATTGCAAAAGATAAAATAGATAACTTTGAGTAACCAGTCATCCTGTCCCCTCCCCCCCCCATTGCCCAAAGGTCATATTATGTACCCTTCCATTGGTGTATTCCAGTCATAATTCCTATCACTTTCATACAAACATAAAACCCTTCTCATGAGGATTTACTATTCAAATGTATATTCGTATCTTTAGAAAGGGCACAGACTACCTGGTAACCATTTATTTCACTCAAGTTGCAATGCTCTATTCAATGGCCTGGGTTACTTACAGTGCCCTTACAGCAACTATTTCACACAAAGAATAAATAATTTCCAAACTGGCAGAATCACTGTCTAGTTCTAAGGCATCTAGAACAGAAGGCCTGGGAAGCAACCTTCAGTTCACAACTAAAGAATGCATCATGACATGAAACTCCAAGGACATTGTAAGAACAAATTCTTAAGTGGTTTTTCTAAAGGGCAAAGAAACAGAGTTCACTTCCCAGAGTTTAACTCATATATTCCATCCTGGAGGCTTCCAAAGTGGGTAAAATAAGTAAGTCATCTTCTGAAACCTTCTTGTGGGCAGAATAGTTATCATTTTCCAGAACCTAGCCTAACTTCCCACTAATAAAAATGACTCCAAATGTATGAGAAAAAATTGGAGACTGGAAATTATGGAAATAAACATTTGACCACATTTCAATCTTGTGGTACAGGAAGTGATGGAGAGACATAAAGTTACATGAAATCATGCCAAGGTTTATTGAAAATCTGTTGGTTCCTAAAGAACAGGGTGTGCCTCAAAGCTATTTGCAGTGTAGTTCAGTTAGATGATAGATATTATTATTTTAAATGAGGTATTTGCCAGGTTGGGGAACGTCAAAAGTATAATTCAAGAAGGGAACTGGAAACTGGCACTTCACAAAATGTAGCATATGTCATGGTGTGGAATTTGCAAGAGATACTCTCCCCTCTTGAAGATAAACTGCTTTTCAACAACATTCATAGAACTATGCTTACACAATTCCTTACAGATGCATTTCCAAAGCATGTTACTTTATTCATACAACATGTCTTAAATGCTGCCCAAAATGGGATGCCTTTAATGGAGATTGCCTAAGATCATCCTTTTCTTTTCTCCATTGTAATGTGGTAAGCAACAGCAAGAAATTTTAGAGTACACTAGCATGTAAATAAAAAAAAATCTCTGTCTGGTTTTCCAGTAATAAACATGAGTAGATGATGTAACAAAACTTTATGAGCTGAAAATGTGGGACATGAGAGACTGCTTTCAATTTTCCCAATACTAGAATTTGAATATCTTTTAGGCAGTTGATCCAGAGTTAAAATTCAGGTAGAAAGGGTAAGAAGGAGAGGTTACAAGAGGTCCTGGACTGGGTCTGTGAAATAGGAAAGTGGAATGAACTCTGGAATGTCAATACAAGAAAAAGCTATCAAGAAGTAATTGAGGATATTGAGTCTGTGCTGGAAGCTACTCAAAATGCTCTAGGTGTTAATTAGTTTTTTGAGAGAACCTAGCACTCATAAAGATAAACTAATATTAAACAGTTATCAGACAAAGGTGTTTTTTCCACAAAATCAAACATTTGAAGTAGGAAGGCACACCATAGTGTAACTAGTCCAACAGACTCTCTTCTATGACATCTCCAACAAATGGTCATACATCCTCCTCTTGGGCACACTATCTCTCAAGGCAATCTATTTCACTTCCAGAATCATTGAATCTCAAGAGTTTGGAACCTTTAAGGCAATCTGGTTCAACCCACACCTGAACAAGAATGCTTTCTTCAGAATATCCCACAAGAGTTTTACAGCCTTGGCTTGAAAAGTTCTATTGAGGGTGAAAGTACTGTCTTCTGAGGCAGCCTATTATCTTTTTAGATGGCTCTACTTATTAAAAAGCTTACCTTTAAATCAAGCCCTCACTTCAGTCAATTTCTACCCACTACTTTTAGAAACGCCAACTGAGAATTTTTTAAAGATGCACACAACTTTGAAGCCTCAAAAATCATCTCATCAAACCCCTTTCTTTAGATAGCTGTAATTTTTAAAAGAATTTTTCCTTGTATCAAGTTTAAATCAACATGTCTGATCATCCCATCATTCCTAGCACTCTTTTTTGGGACCAAGCAAAAGGAATTCTTCTATATGATAGCCATTCACTGAATGACTGCTACCACTTCCCCACCAACATTTTTTTCTTCTCCAGTCAAATTGATTTCCTTAAATTCCTTAAATCAATCTTTGTTTGACCTTGCTGCTCTTTAGCCATCCTGACTACCCTCTTTCAGAAGTATTGCAGCCTGTCAATAGTCTTCCAGGCATGTGACTCTCAGGACAGAGCATGACGTTCCATCTATAGCCTTAACACCTGAGAGAACAGAACAATCACCACTTCTTTTTCTTTGGAAATAGTGCCTTACTATTTACTTATAAAAGTTGAGTGCTTTACAAGAATCCTCTCATGTTATATGGTTTCCTGGAGTCATTTATTTATGTGGGTTTGAATAGATGTTATTATAACAGTTAACTTCTCAAGGGAATCTGACTAGATGTGTTTCATTCTATTTGATTAACGAACTTAAATATGGAGCCATACTCTTACCAATCTACCTTCTCAAGCACATATCTATTTGACCTTTGCCTTCAATGGCTTTCTAATAATTTCAGAATCCCAAGCATACTTCCTTTCATGTTTCTCATTTCATCTTTCCTAATCTGCAAGAAATGGCACCCAAATCATATTTATTCAACATTGGATGGAAAATTTCCCTGAAAATCCCAAGAAGCCACTGGAACTTCTTGAAAAGGAGAGTTACATGGTCAGACTTGTGCTTAGGAATATCAATTTGGCAGCTATACAGAGAGAAAGGAGTTGGGAAAAGTCTAACCCAGGATGAAAGCTGAGTGATCAAAAAGGGACAGATGCAAAAGATGTTATGAACATATAATTGACAATACCTAGAAAGGGACTGAAATGGGTGACAAAAGAGAGGAAAGATTCAAGAATGATTCTGAAATTACAAATTTAGATGACTAGAATTAAATTTTCCTTGACATAAATATGGAAATTTAGAGGAGTGGTGAATTTGGAGAGAAAAAGAATAGGTTTTGTTTTGGACATTTTGGATTGAGGATACCAACAGAATATCTATTTAGAAATGACAAACATGCAATTGGTAATGTGGGACTGGAGCTCTGGAAATAAAGTACAGTGGGTAAAAAGATTTTAGAATAAAGATGATAGTTGTACTCAGGGTAGCTAAAGAAATCACCATGAGAAAAAAAGAATAAAGACAGATGAGAACAGGGACCAGGAGAGAACCATGTTTAAGAAATAGAACAATGGGTAACCAAAATGGCAGAGTAAGCACTAAACCATTGCGATTCTCTCATAATCACCTCCAAACACCCACAAAATAGAGCCCCAAACAAATCCTGGAACAGCAGAACCAGAAAAAAAGAAGGAGTGAAACAATATTTTAGCCCAAGAAACTTGGAAGATCAGGAAGAAAGGTCAACCTCACTTGGGTGAAAGGAGAGATCAGCCCTCGATGGAAAGCATCCTAGTAAACCAGCAACAAGCCCCGCCTCAGCAAACCAGCAGGTGATCCTGAACCACAGTGTAATGAAGCAGGCAAGTGCCAACATCAGGATTTCTCTCCCTCCCACCCCACCCCAAGCACCTTAGCATAGCCAGTGGAACCAGCAGGCTCCACCTCCAAGAAGTACCACATGCTTCAGTGCAGCCCCAGGCATTCAGGTAGCTACCAACACTATGGGTGCCTAAGTAGACAAGTAGCCAGTCAGTACCAGCCCACCATGCTTCAGAATAGCCCTAGGCAAACAAGCAGGCTCCAGAGGCCTGACTGCCATGTGCTTCAGTGTAGCCATGGGGAAACACAAAAACATCACACCTGCACTGCAGCACATGTCAGACACCACCACAAGGACCCCAGTTCAGCATCAAGCAAGCTATCACACCCCAGCAGCCTCTAGCAGCATGAACCAACCCCCACCCCACACCCACAGCAGGACGCCAGACACCAGGCTCCCTCAGAGGCCATAGGGCAACATCAGTGTAGTACCAGGTACACAACCAGGGTCTTCAACCACTCACACAATTAGCCAGAGACAGTGCCCCTGCCATCCTTGGAATAGAGTTCAAATTTAAAGGAAAAAGTTCCCCCTCCCCCCCAAAAAAGATGAGCAGAAAACAACAAAAGGAGAATCTGACCATATGGCAAAAATCAAATTGGAAATTTAGGGGATGCCCATCAATTGGGGAATAGCTAAAAAAAATAAGTCATCGTATATTAATATAATGGAATACCATTGTGCTTTAAGAAATGATGAGCAGGTGGATTTCAGAAAAACCAGGAAAGACTTAGATGAACTGAAACTGAGTGAAGTAAGTAAACAGAACTAGGTAACATCATACACAGTGGCAGCAACACTGTGCAATGATCAACATTGATAGACTTAGCTTTTCTTAGCAATACAATGATTTAAGACAATTCCAAAAAACTCATTATGTTAAATGCTTTACATATACAGAGAAAGAAGTATGGAGTTTGAATGCAGATTGAAGTATAGATTTTCTGTTTTTTTTTTTTGGTTTGTTTGTTTCACTCTCATGGTTTTTCTTTATTGATTAATTTCTTTTTAGGTGTCAACATTCACTTCCACAAGATTTTGAGTTCCAAATTTTCTCCCCATCTATCCTCTCTTCCCATCCCAAGACAGTGCATTCTGATTACCCCTTTCCCCTAAGTGCCCTCCCTTCTCTTAGATTCTCACACCTCCCCTTCTCTTATCCTCTTCCCTTCTATTTTTCTGTAGGCAAGATAGATTTCTGTACCCCCATTGCCTGTACACATCATTTCCCAGTTTCATTTAAAAATATTTTCAACATTCATTTTTAAAACATTGAGTTCCACATTCTCTCTCTTACTACCTCCCTATCAAACCTCACTGAGAAGGCAATCAATTTGATTCAGGTTATACAGGTGATGGAAAACACTTCCATGATAGTCATGTTGTGAAAGACTAACTATATTTCCCTCCATTCTATCCTGCTCCCCATTTATTCTATTCTATCCTTTGACCCAATCCCACTTCAAAAGTATTTGCTTCTGATTAGCCCTTCTACCCTCTTTTTAATCATCCCCCCTTTACTTATTCCCTGCCCCCCCTACTTTCCTGTATGGTAAGATAGATTTCCATACCCAATTGAGTGTTATTCCCTCCTTCAGCCAAATTTGATGGGAGTAAGATTTTCTTATTCCCTCTCACCTCCCCCTTTCCCCTCTACTATAAAAGCTTTTCTTGCCTCTTTTATGTAAGATAATTTAATCCATTCCAACTCTTCTTTTCTCCCTCTCCCAGTGCCTTCCTCTTTCACCCCTTAATTTTATTTTTTAGATGTCATCCCTTCACATTCAACTCATCCTGTGCCCTCTATCTATACATATATATACAGAGAGAGAGAGAGAGAGGGAGAGAGAGAGAGAGAGAGAGAGAGAGAGAGAGAGAGAGAGAGAGAGAGAGAAAGAGAGAGATGTGTGTGTGTACACACCCTAATACTGAGAAAGGTCTCCTGAGTTATAAATATCCTCTTTCCATGTAAGAATGTAAACACTTCAACTTTAATAAGTCCCTTATGATTTCTCTTTCTTGTTTACCTTTTCATGCTTCTCTTAAATGTTGTATTTGAAAGTAAAATTTTCTATTCATCTCTGGTCTTTTTATCAAGAATGTTTGGGGCGGCTAGGTGGCACAGTGAGTAAAGCACCGGCCCTGGAGTCAGGAGGACCTGAGTTTGGTTCCGGCCTCAGACACTTAACACTCACACAAAAAAACTAGCCATGTAACCTTGGGCAAGTTACTTAAACCCCAATTGCCCTCCAAAAGGCAAAAAAAAAGAATGTTTGGAAGTCCCCTATGTCATTGAATATCCATTGTTTTGCTTTGAAGTATTATACTCAGTTTTTCTGGGTAGATGATTGTTGGTTTTAATTCTAGTTCCTTTGACCTCCACAATATCATGTTCCAAGCCCTCAGAGTCCTAAATGTAGAAGCTGCTAAATCTTATGTTATCCTGATTGTGTTTCCACAATACTTGAATTGTTTCTTTCTGGCTGTTTACCATATTTTCTATTTGACCTAGGAACTCTGGAATTTGGCTACAATGTTCACAGGAATTTTCCTTTTAGTATCTCTCTTGGGAGATGATCATTGGATTGTTTCCATTTGTATTTTACCCTCTGGTTCTAGAATATCAGGGCAGTTTTCCTTGATAATTTTTTGAAAGATGATGTGTAGGCTCTTTTTTGTTCCTGGCTTTCAGGTAGTCAAATAATTTTTAAATTCTCTCTCCTGGATCTATTTTCCAGATCTATAATTTTTACAATGAGATATTTCACATTGTCTTCTATTTTTTCATTCTTTTGGTTCTGTTTCACAATTTCTTGATTTCTCATAGAGTCATTAGCTTTCAATTGCTTCATTCTAATTTTAAGGAATTATTTTCTTCAGTGAGCTTTTGGATTGCCTTTTCCATATGGCCAATTCTGTTTTTAAGGCATTTTTCTCCTCATTGCCTTTTTTACCTCTTTTGATATTTGGGTTATTCTATTTTTTAAGATGTTATATTCTCCTCCTTGCCCCAGGATCACCACCCAGGACTGTGTAAGGGTTATGGGATTTAAAAATCTTCCATGACCCATTGGACTTGCTGATGTAGCAGGAAGGGGCGGAGCAAGAGGAAGCGGAAGCCAAACTAGAGTTCCTGCGGTGGCTGGCGGTGGTGGCAACAGCAGCAGCAGCAGCAGAGGCAGCGACAGCACAAAGCCCTTTTTGAGTTAGCCAGAATTTCTGCTAAGGACTCCTGCTGAGGACTGCCAGGGGCCGGAGCTGCTGGGAGCGCACTTCCCGGACGCTGGGTGGTTGCTGTGAGTGAGGAGAGGAGGACCTTTGCCTGAGGTAGCCTGTTCTGTTTTAAAGGCTTCAAAATGTGGGTGCTTTCTACTTTATCTACTTGTGCCAATGTCATAACTACTCTGATGGCTTTCACTTTCTGGTTTGGGGACTCAGCCTTTTGGTATCTTAATAAATTTTCTAGCTTATTCCCCCATATGGCAAGCATGATGTATTTTGTGATGGATAATTATATCAGCATATCTGTAATCTCCATAGGCATTGTGAATATGGCATTGCTGATACAGACTGTAACCCAGATCCAAGAAAGGGTGAATAAGAGAATCTTGCCTCAACACCAGCAAAGAGATTCCAGCAATCCCCCCTGATCAGCCACTCAATTACCCCCCACTGTCTGTGGGATGAGAGCTTTAGAAGCAGCTACTCCCACTGCAGCAGCTGCCACAACCACCACTTCCCCAGTTCTGGAGCTGAGATCGGACCATGCTCCTTTCTCACCCAGGTCCCACAGACCTTTCCTACTGACTTTCTAAGTTTTCTTTGGAATTTGTGGGTTTAGTAGTTTGGAAATCACCACAGCTGCCAGTGATTCAGTCCCCTGCGGCCTGCACCTTCCCACTCTGTGGGAAGTCCCCAATCTGTGCTGATGCAGCCCACACTGGACTGCACTATTCTCTGAGACTGGTGCAACAGACCTTTCCTCTTGACTTTCCAGATTGTCTTTGGCTAGAAATTTATTTCTCTCTGACATTTTGTGGATTCTGCTGCTCTAAAATTTGTTTAGAATCATTTTTTAATGCAATTGGGGTTAAGTAACTTGCTCAAGGTTACACAGCCAGTAAGTTCTGGGTGTGGTGCTAAGTATCTGAGCTTGGATTCGATCCCAGGTCATCCCAACTCTGGACCCTGTGCTCTTACTCACTGTGTTACCTGGCCATCCCTAGAGTCATTTTTACAGGTGTTTTAGAGGCTTGAGGAAGAATTAAAGGAAGTCTCTGTATTCATTTGCATCTTTGCTCCTCCACCCTATGCATAGGTTTTTCTCTTTTATTCTGATTCTTCTTTCACATGGCTAATGTGGAAATATTTAATATGATTGTTCATGTATAGCCAAATCAAATTTCTTGCCATTTTGGGACAGGAGGAGGAAAGGAAGTAAGGCACAAAAAAAATTGGAACTCAAAATCTTATGAAAGTGAATATT
Source organism: Petaurus breviceps papuanus (assembly GCF_028583685.1). Taxonomy (NCBI): domain Eukaryota; kingdom Metazoa; phylum Chordata; class Mammalia; order Diprotodontia; family Petauridae; genus Petaurus; species Petaurus breviceps. Next base: position 8,016,098 of record NW_027185890.1, read on the forward strand.
AAAAAAAAAAAGAATCTGACCATAGAAAGTTATTATGGTGATAGGGAAGACCAAGTCTCGAACACAGAAAGGGACAATGATGTCACATGCCTATACTTAAAACTCCAAAGAAACATGGGAAGTGGTCTCAAGTCCAGAAGATCTCATAGGAAAGCCCTGAAGGAGCTTTAAAATCATATAAGAGAGATAGAAGAAACATTGGGAAAAGAAATGAGAGTGATGCAAGAGAATTAGGAAAAAGAGTCAACAGTCTGGAAAACTGCTTTAAAAGTACAGGTGGCCAAATGGAAAAGAAAGTAAAAAAAGCTAATTAAGTAAAATGATACCTTAAAAGTTAGAATTAGGCAAGTGGAAGCTAATGACTCTATGAGACATCAAGAATCAATCAAACAAATTATAAAAAGAATGAAAAAATTGGAAGAAAATATAAAATTCCTCATGGGAAAAATAATTGACCTGGAAAATAGATCTAGGAGAGACAATATCAGAATCATTGAACTGCTTGAAAATCATATTCAAAAGTTAGGACCTGGAGAGCATCTTTCAAGACATTATCAAGGAAAACTCCCCTGATGTCCTGGAACCAGAAGGCACAATAGAATTTGAAAGAATCCATGGATCACCTCAGGACACCTCAGAGATCCCAAAATAAAAACTCTAAGGAAAATTATAGCCAAATTTCAGAACTCTCTAGTTAAGGGGAAATAATACTATAACTATCTAGAAAGAAACAACTCAAATATTTGGGAGTCACAATAAGGATCACACAGGGTCTGGCAGCTACATCAATAAAGGATTAGTGGTCATAGAACATGATATTCTGGAAGGCAAAGGAGATAGGACTACAAACAAGATTCACTTAGCCAGCAATGTTAAGTATAATACATTAAAGGGGAAAAAATTGTCAATCAGTGAAATAGAAGGATTTTAAGGCTTCATTAGGAGGAGACAACTAAACCAAAAATGTGACCTCCAATATCAAGATCAAAGAGAAACATAAACAGATAAAAAAGCAAAAGAAAACATAAGGGACTCAATATAGCTAAAGCGTTTATACCCCTACATGGGGATGATTATACTTGCAGCTCTTAAAAATTATATCAATAACTACAGCTAGAAGGAAGATACATAGCAGATATGGACAATGTGAATTTGAGAGAATGACATAAAATTAGGGGATGAGAAAGAGGAGTATGAAGGATGCAGAAGAAAGGGAGAGGTAGGATCGAGCAAATTATGCACAGGACGAGGGGAGAATGACCTCGTGCAGTGGAGAAGAAAATGGGAGGATTGGCAATGACATCCCTTGAACCTTACTCTCATCAGTAGTGGCTCCAAGAAGGCATTATGTACATAATCAGTTGAATGTAGAATTCTATCTTACCCAAAAGGAAAGTAGGAGGGGAGGAGATTAAGTAAAGGGGATGGGGGAGGGGGGCTGACATAAGGGAGAGCAGATCAAGGGAAGTGGTAGACAGAAGCCAGCTTCTGGTGAGGTAGGAAAGGGTGAAAGAAGAGAGAGGCCAACTAGAGAAAGAATGGGATGGAGGAAAATACACAGGTAATAATCATAACTGTGAATATGGATGGGATGAACTTTCCCATAAAACAGAAGAGGACCCCAGGGTAGATCAAAAACTGGAATCCTACAATATTTTTCTTACAAGAAACATACTTGAAGCAGAGACACACATACAGAGTAAAGGTAAGGGGCTGGATCAGAATTTATTATGCTTCAGCTAAAGTCAAAAAGCAGGGGTAACAATACTGATCTTAGACAAAATAAAGCAAAAATAGACTTAATTAAAAGACATAAGGAGGGAAATTATATCCTACTAAAAGATACCATACACAATGAAACAACCAAGATAAAAGAGCAAGAAATAATCTACTTGTCAGATCTGTGGGGAGGGGAAGAATTCATGGACAAACAAGAGATATAGAGCATTACAAAATGTATAATAAAATATTTTGATCATATTAAATTGAAAAGCTTTTGTCAAGATTAGAAGAAAAGTAGAAAGCTGAGAAACAATCTTCACAGCAAATGTCTCTGATAAAGGCCTCATTTCTCAAATATATAGAGAACTGAGGCAAATTTATAAGAATAGAAGCCATTCCTAAATAAATAAATAAAATCAAAGTGTATGAACAGGCATTTTTCAGATAAGGAAATCAAAGGTATCTATAGGAATATAAAGAAGGGCTCTAAATCACTTTTGATTAGAAAAACACAAATTAAAACAAATTTGAGGTAACACCTCACACCTATCATATTAGCTAATATGTAAAAGAAAAAAATGATAATTGTTGGAGAGGATGTGGGAGAATTAAGACACTAATACACTGTAGGTGGAAGTGTGAACTGATACAAGCATTCTGCAGAGCAATTCAGAACCATAACCAAAGGATAATCAAACTGTGCATACCATTTGATCCAGTTATACCACTACTAGGTCTGTATCCCAAAAAGGTGATAAAAAGAGGTAAAAAAAAATATACACGTGCAAAAATATTTGTAGCAGCCCTTTTCATGGTGGAAAAATACAGGAAATTAAGGGGATGCCCATCAATTGGTAAATGACTGAACAAGTGGTATATGAATATAATGGAATAATATTATACAAAAAGAAACGAACAAGCAAATTTCAGAAAATCCTTCAAAGACATATATAAACTGATGCAAAATGAAGTGAGCAGAACCAGGAAAACATTGTACACATTATCATATTACTCTTAAAGCTTAATTATTTGCAATTACTCTTCAAATAATATTACTATTACTGTATAAAATGTCCTCTTGGTTCTGCTTGTTTCACTTTGCATCATTTCATGTAAGTCTTTCCATGCTTTTCCAAAACCAATTTGTTCATCATTATTGACAGCAAGGTAGTATCAAAATAATATGCCAAACTTATGTAACCATTCCCCAACTGATCCTCTCAACCTCTCAATTTCTGATTCTTTGCCATTACAAAAAGATCTGCTATAAATATTTTAGAACATATAGTATCTTTTGCTTTTTCCTTGATCACCTTGGGAAACACACGTAATAGTGGTATTGCTGAATCAAGAGGTATATATATATGTGTGTGTGTGTGTGTGTGTCTGTGTCTGTGTGTGTGTATATATGTGTGTATATATATACTGCAATTAAGTTTATTAAATATATAATTTTATAATTCTTTAAGTGTAATTTCAAATTGCTCTACAAAATGGTTGGATCAGTTCAAAATTCCATCAATTAATATATCAGTGTCTCAGTTTTTCCAGACACCATCCAACATTTGTCATTTCTGTGATCAATAAGATATTTCATATCATAAACAGTGTCAGTGAGATTTATTGCAATTTCATTCTTTGCAGCATTAGCAGTTAAGTTTTCTGTGTCAGTGAAGGGCAATGTCTTATTTCATTGGTCATTAGCAATGATCTCAAATTCCCATGTTGGAAAACTCTCTCACAAGAGTAAGTGATGCCATGATCAGTGCCAACTAAGAGTCCCTTTTACATGGTTACTGGAGTGTAAGGGTAATTTCTCATTGATGATGTATCGTGAGGGCTTCTGAGGTATTGGGTGAGCCTTGAGGTACACTTTCCAGGCAAAGGGGAATTCTATCAGGCATAGGTAAGGAGGGCATGAATTTCAGGTATGGAGGTTGGCTAGTACAATGGCAAGAAGATGGAAGATAAAGCATTGTGTATGAAGAGTAAGGAGGTCAGTTTAGCTGATTCTATTATAGAGAAAAGGGGGGAGAATAATTTTGAATGAGGTTGGCTCTGGGTTATGAAAAAAGCTTTAAAAGCTAAACAGAAGAGTTTATATTTTGCTCTAGAAGCCATAGGAAGTCACTGGAGAGCAGGGCAGTCACATGGTCAGATCTTTAAGTAAACTTACTCTTGCAAGAGTGTGTAGGTTTAGAAGTGTGGAAAAAGGGAGAGTTTGGGGAAAATGATAAGTTAAGTTTAAAACATGTTGGATCCAATATGTCTCTGGGACACCCAGTTGGAAATGCCCAATAAGTAACTGGTGATATTGGAATGAAATTCAAGGGAGAGACTGGGACTGGATATCTAGATCTAGTAGTCATCTGCATAGATGCACTTTTTTTGCATTTTTTGCATTGCACTTTTGGAGCCAAGGAGAGCTGATCAAAAGAAAATACAGAGAAAGAAGAATAAGTGGTGTTGGACAGAGTTTGACAATTAGGGAGTGTGATATGAATGATAAACCTACAAAGGAGACTGAGAAAGAAAAGCCAGAAAGATAAGAAGTGAACCAGAATAGATTAGCATAAAAAAACAAGAGTACATAGAAAAAGAGGGTGGTCAATACTGTCAGACAAAGCAAAGAGAACAAGAAATATTAGGACAGAAAAGAGTATCAGATATGGCAATGAAGAGCTCATTGGTAAATCGAAGAGAGCAGTCTTAAGTGATAAGATCACAATAAGAAGTCAAATTGCAGAGGGTTGAGGAGTGAGTGAGGACAGGAAGTGAAAGCAGTAATTATAGTTTTTTCAAGGAGTTTATCTGATGAAGGGAGAGAAGATATTTGATATTTTGAGGGGTTGGTATGATCCAATGGAGGTCGGGGGTTTTAAGTATTTGAAAGTTAGTTATTTTAAATGCAGCAGGTGCAGAATTAGTTGTTATGGGAAGATTGAAGATTTGAGATAGAAGAGAGATAATTGAAAATGCAAGTACTAGATTGCAATGATGGGAGGACTAACTACTGGGGCCAGAGCAGTCGGTGGGCTAGCGAGTCATGAGAATAACAAGATGGGTGTGTAATCAATAGTTTGTTTATTAAAGGACCATTTCATACAGAGCCAAAGATACAAGGGGCTCACAGAGTTTTTATGCCCCCCAAGAGAAGGTCTATGTGACCCAAAAGAATGTAAACAACCCAAAGGAATGCAGACAATGCACAAGGACCCTCTCTTCATCTTGTTTACTATTTACCCTTGCTTAAGATTAGTTATTTATTAGGGTAATATCATAGGACCATATCTGGAGGCATAAACAAACAAACAAACAAAAAAGATTACATGCCCTCTTGCTTATCTGCCCTGTAACCTTGCTGGTAATTGTATAGGGCAGGGGAACCTTTAGCAGGGCCAAGGGACCCAAAAGTTTTCTATATGCAAACAAGGTTATAGGTCCTCCTGCTTATCTGCCCTGTAACCTTTCAGGTAATAATATAGGGGAGGGGAACATTTCATTAGTGGAGCCGGGGGACTCCTGAAAATTCTCTACAACTAACCATGTCAAGGAGAGGGACATCTTTTTGTCAGAGACTAGGAGAAATGGGAAGAGAATAAGAGATAATTTCAAGGCATTTTGAGGTGGAGAGGGAAATCATGTCAAATGTTATCAGTTTTTACAATAAAATGCAAAGTTCTTAAATGAGAGAGGGGAGAAAGGGAGGTCTGATAGACCTAAGGAGGAAAGAAAAGTTTTGGAGTAGTTTCTGTATTGAGTGTGACAAGGAATCAATTGAGAAAAATAAAAATTGAGGGCCCAATGGAAGTTGGATAATATGAATTTGTGATATGGCAACATGGTTATAAGGCAACATGGTTATAAGACTTCATCACTTAGGGTATGAGTAGCATTAGAAGAGGTAGGTGTGTATTTGTGGTTATACTACTTAACCTCTCTTGATCTCAGTTTTATGCTTCCTGAAATGGCAAGAGTTGAATTCATCTCTGAAATTATGTAGTTCTTGTACTCTACACTATGATGCTCTTATAGTTGAGTAGAGAGGAAAATGAGGTGAGAATACTTACTAGATGGGTAAGCTGGGAGCCTTTGTCCAGGAAGCAAAGGTCAAAGGGTCATTGGCCACGTATCATGTACCATGAGATGTTATATTTTAAGTAATCAGATGCAACACTGCTATAATTCTGCTCAACAGCTGGTGCTGCAATTACAGCTGCCTCTAAGGCTCACAGCTGGTGTTGCTACTGTGTTCCAGAATGGTCCATTGTTACAGACACTTCCTGCCAAATACCTAAATTTTCTTAACCTGGAAAAAAATGTCTCACTGTGACCCTTTTTTTTGACTCTGCTGCTCCAAAATTTGATTTGAGGAATTATTTTAAAATTGTTTATAGGGAAATGTAAGGATAGTTCAGTGGAGAGGCTGCCTCCCCTCTGCCATCTTGGCTCAGCCCTCTCAAATCCTCATTCCTTTTAAAAGCTAGAGTTGCAAAATCAAAGCCTATCAATAACCATAAACCTGTAGAACCAATATTACATAAAAACCAAGTACCATTTTAGCCATCCTAATAATCCTCAGAGAAATTTAGTTCAATTACTCACAAACTTTGGGGGTATGTTTCCAAGAAAAATAGGAAAAAGAGACTTATTATATATACTACTGGAAGATGGAGGGTTGGAAGGGTAGATTTTTTTTAATTTCAACATGCTTATTTTTAATATAAAAATGAACCAAGTTCAAAGGAAAACAAAGATTTCACCATAGTTTGGGATACTACCTATAGATTTCGATTTGGAGCCTAGAAAGCTTTATTTAGCTCCTTTGTTTTATAAGTACAGAAAATGAGCTTCAGGTCATATAGGTAATAAGTACCAGAGGTGGGATTTAAACCCAGATCCTCTGCCTCCAAAACCACTAAATCACACAGCTCTGGAGCAAGGCTTTGAACTCAAGTCCTTCAGTGGCAAATTGTTGCTGTTCAATCATTTCAGTCATGTCTGACTCTTCATGATCCCATTTGGGGTTTTCTTGACAAAGATGTTGGAGTGATTTATTTCCTTTTCCAGCTCATTTTACTGATGAAAAAACTGAGGCAAATAGGGTTAAGTCACATAGCTAGTAAGTGCTGATGCCAGGTTTGAACTCAGGAACATGAGTCTTCCTGACCTCAGGCCAAGTACTCTATCCCCTGTGCTGCTTAATTGCCACTTGGTGGCAAATTAATTAATTTGAGAGCATAATATTTGATACCTGTCATCAAGGCCCTTGTAATTGAAGTGGAAAGAAGATTTTCCCATTAAAAAGCAAGAAGGGAAGCATACAAGAAAATATAAACTCAAATGCTAAATTTTGTGGTAAAGGCATTATTGTAGAAAAGTAGGGAGAGATCACTGTGATTTGGAGTAGCCAGGAAACGCTTCATCAAGAAAGTAGTATGTGGCCTTGGTTGTGATAGGATTTAGTTGTTTGTGGGAATTTAGTTGTGGGAGTTGTTTGTAGGTATAGGAAAAGGCATAATGGTAAAAATGATATTGGGGTAAGGGAGGGGGAGATTGTGTGCAGAAGAATATAAGCCTGAATTGAATGGCATTTTTGTATTTGGAGAGTGATGAGAAAATATATAGATTAGGGAAGATTCAGAATATCATGCTGATTCATTTTGACTTGATATGACTTGGAACATTGTAGGTTCTTGAGCAAAGGGATATTTGAGAAATTAAATGTTTCAGAATGTGGAATTCAAACAGGGAGAGTTTTTTGGGAGGTGCCTTAGAGTTAAAAAAAAAACTTTTGAAAAAAGCTCTCAAAAAGAGAGACAGCACAAGCTGATCAGACATAGGATGAAGTTTGTCTCTAAATTTTCAAGGATATAGTGGCAGAACTTTGAACTAATAATGCAAAGGGATGATTATTTCTTACAAAATACGCTGATACAATTGAGCTCCACTATGAATATCTTGAAAGGTGATACTACCTCAATAAGTTTTACATATGTTCTAGTTTTATGAAAACATTATTCTGACATACAGTTTGTATTGTTAAATGTTTCTTGCAACCATCCTTTTACTATTAAACCTGGCAAAATTCTTTAGTTAGGTAGAAAAGGTCATCCAGTGTTAAACTCCCATTTTCCAGATGGGAAGGAAAGGTCATGCCTAAATCAAATGCAGAACAGGTGTCTAAAATGCCAAGATAGAGCCTTGCTTTCCTGATTCTTATTCTCAGATTTAGGCCACCCAGACACTCAGTGTTTATATGTTTTCAAGTTATTCATATTAGCCATACTTTTGAAAACTGGTTAATGTTATAAAGTGGAGAGTGCTATGTGATTTAGAAACTACTTTATTAGCTTAGAGAATGCTGCTCTTGCAATAGTTCCTTAAATAAAGATCCAGGACTTTTATAAACATAATCATTTACACAATTCCAGAAAAAGGATTTAGAAACTGAAAGAAGCCTCATTCATTCAATAATCACTTATTAAATACCAACTATGTACTAGGCACCATACTGGGTATCATGTATATGCAAACAAAAACATTTCCTTCTCTCAAGGAACTTAAATTCATTCTGCTGAAGGAGTAGGCTAGGGCAGGGGTGAGGAAAAAATGCATGCAGAAAAGTATGGACAGAACATACGAGTAAATGCAAAGTCTTAGTGATCTTTCAGCCAGTAGTTTTTAACTTTGTTTTTGTATTATGGACCCCTGCCAACCTGGTTAAACCTATGGACCTCTGCTCAGAATAACACTTTTAATCGTATGTTAGTCCAAAAGTATTTCCACCTTGTCAAGACACCAGCACCAAATGGGGCCATTCTACCTCACCTTTAACCATGAAATACCTAGGATTACAAAGGACAATAATTTATTGAAATATAGTCAGAAAAATGTTTGTTTGTTTGATTTTTTTAAAGGGTTATCAACTTTAGGTTGATAACCCAAACCTCCAATTTTATAAGTGATGAAATTTAGGTTTGTTTTCTAATTATTTTATATTTTTCTTTCAAAAATTACTGTCTGTTCCTAGAGAGTTTTCCTCTCTACCAGGGTGAAATTTGAAACCACCTAGCCACCTATACAGAATGTTGCCTGGAAGGAATAAATTAACTTCGAAATTAAAGGATCTGATTTCAAATTCAAGACCTGAAATTAAATCCTGCCTCAGATACTTACTAGCTGTATGAACCTGGGCAAATCACTTAACCCTGTTTGCCTGAGTTACTTCATCTGTAAAATGAGGTGGGGAAGGAAATGACAAATCATTCCAGTTTCTTTGCCAAGAAAATCCCAAACGGAGTAACAAAGAGTTGGATGTGACTAAAACAACTGAACAACAAAGATACTAGCTATGTTACCTTGTGCCTGTCACTTAACATCGGTTTGCCTCAGTTTCTTAATTTATAAACTAATTACTTTAGAGATGAGGAATAATATAGGTGATGGAATATAATTTTGTAGATCAGAGATAATAATTGCACCTACGTCCTAGGGTTGTTTGAAGGGTAAATGAAATAGCATTTTAAACTGCCTGATGCATGATAGGCACTATGTAAATGCTAGTTATTATAATCATTTATAATTACTACTCTACATCCCTGTAACATAGAACACAATGTTAAAATTCTTAAAACTTTTTTATCTTTGCTTTTGTGTCTCCCAGAGCCTTGCATAGATTTGATACACAGCAGGCATTTAATAAATTCTTAGTGATTTATTGATTGATGATAGTTCATCAATAAATATTTCCTAAGTAGAAATTTCTTAATATCCAAATATATTTTAACTAAGCATCCTATCTATCAAACAGTAAGTATCTCCTTTTTGGGTACCTAACTGAATGAACATCTTTCTGTTTTAGGAGTCATACAGAGATAAAGACAGTAGTAGTATCATCTACTAAAAGAACTGGCCAGACACCAAAGTTTGATAGAGTACAAACTCAGTCACTAAATAAATTTGTAACGTTAGGCAAAATATTATATCTTTAACCAGGTTCCATCATCTCCTAGATGGGTCTAATAATAAATAGTAATTTTCAACTTCACAGTTTGGCATTCAGAACTATAATCTGGTACCAAGGCATAATCTGGTATCATTTGACTTTTGCATCCTTTCCTCACATGCATTCCTTATTATAGTCTGACCAAGTCAGATACTCTCCCTACCCTATAGACACCCTAGACTGTTCCATAACTGTATCTTTTTCATATTGATATTCCCTATATGCTCCACTCCCTCCACTTTTGAATTCTTACTCATATTTATAGACCAATTCACATGCCATGCTATCCAGGAAACCTCCTGGAGATGACATTTTATGTAACACTTTTAAAAAACTTTAGAATCAAGTGATCTTTTTTGCAGTAGAATTACTATTACATGGGACACATTCCATACTGGACCATAAACTGAATGAGATGAGAGACTGTGTCTTCATTAAATAATGTGACATTTTGTGTAGTATTAATGCAGGCATTAGGCACTTAATAAATAGATGCTGAATGGAACCAAACTGACTACATCTTGTGAAGATGCTCACTTCACTGTATCCAGGATTTCTGATTCCATCATTCTGAGCACTTCCCTTAATAATGAAGATCACCCCCTGGCCCTGGCCTCAGCACACAGTTCCATGAACTGCTGGGATTGAAAAGGATTTGCAGTGGGCAACATTCCTGGTCAAGCATCATACCAGATAACTTTGGAGATTCCTGCCTATTCTGAGATTTCATCATTCTTGGAACTTTGAGAAAACCTCTATTAGTCTCTCCTGACATCAACCTATCATTAAATATTGATTGAGTACTTACTATGGGCCAGGCCCTGGGCTAGGAATGAGTGGTTTCAATGGCAAATATGAAATAGTCCCTTTCCTCAAGGAACTTACATGTTCAGGGGAAACAACATGTACACCTAGAAATATATACAAAATAATCATAATTCTTTCACTTTCCTGTAGAGGCATGAGGGGCCTCCCTCTGCAGGGCAGTGAGTTTAATAAGCCCACGGTTAGGGACAGAAACAGCTAATATTGCTCATGGCAGATAGGTGGCACAGTAGACAAAGTGCAAGTGCTAGACCTGGAGTCAGGAAGACCTGGTACAAATACAGCCTTGGACAATAGCGTTATGACCCTGGGCTAGTCATTTAACCTACAGATGAGTTTTCTTCTCTGCAAAATGAGTTGGAGAAGGAAATGGCAAACCACTCCAGTATCTTTGCCCAAAAAAAACCTCATATAGGGTCACAAAGAGTCAGACATGACTGTGAGAAATAATTCATTTGGACTTCTACATATCTACCTATTCCAATCAACATTAATCAATTTAATGTTCTACATAAATAATATAGGAAAACATAGATTCTTACAGGGGGCCTCAAACTTTAATGTAATGTTCACTATTTGTTTACCAAGTTATGAGACTCATTTGCACAACCACGAGTATTCAGACAAAGATATCTCCATCCTGTTTTGCTTGAATTTAATGTCCAAATCCAGTGTGGGTTAGATGCCTTGATGCTTTGGAAAATCCCCCTATTTATTTTTGTAGCTACAGACCCCCTTCTCTCTCTCTCTCTCTCTCTCTCTCTCTCTCTCTCTCTC
>NW_027185890.1:8027529-8054192 GCF_028583685.1 Petaurus breviceps papuanus
TCTGTCTCTCTCTGTCTCTCTCTCTGTCTCTCTCTGTTATTCAACATGAGTAAGTGACCATCTTATGACCTTTTAGTCAGTAGACCCATGCTTCACCCAACCTGTGACCCCCCCTGCTGATATGTCATTTTTGGCCCTGAAGTGCAAGGTCTATCAACCTATGAGATTCTGTATTTTACCATGTCTCTTTCACATATTTGGGTATCAAAAACAGGACACTGCAAGAAGGTAGTGTCTTAGATTGCAAGTAAGATCTGAAATCTACTTCATTAGAGGGGACCATGGACCCTTCAATAAAATGCCATAAGCTCAAAGGTCTGCAGCAGCCTCTTTTATTGTAGGTTGGACAATCTTAATCCCCACGTTATTGGCACCCTGGGGTGGGGCGGGGAGGCGGGAGCCTCCCCCATCAGTGGCACCCTGGGGTGGGGCAGTGAGACGGGAGCCTCCCCCCGTCGGGGGCCCTCTGGGGTCTCCGCCTCTTTAGGTTGACCTCTGCAAAGGAGCCCAAAGAGAAGTTGACACAGGGTTGAATGGTCGCCAATGGCCCATGGACGCCGGCCTGGGAGGCTGGATTCTCCTCTGCGCCTCTCTGTAGCCAAACTCCCAGAGCCTGAGGTCGTTTTCTAAGCTGAACATTGGAGAGTTTACCTTGATTTACCCTAAATTCATTTTCTTTAAGAAGGATCCCCAATTGGGCTAAGAGGAATTGTTTGTATTTGTGACTAATATGTCTAAATGTATAAGCTCTGGAGCACTCAAATTCTATTTTTATAAAAATTATATGGCTACAATTTTAACTTTTTATACACAAAATGTTTCTTTTTTTCTTTTCCTCCATTTTCTTTACTCTAATTTTGTTAAGTCCAGGGAGATTCAGCAGTGGAATTGCTAGTTTCTCATTTTCAACTAGCTAAACATCACTAATTTAAAAACTTCCTGTTGTCAGGATTAAAATAGATTTTTTTCCTTTAAATTCCTTTATCAAGGAGTAATTAAATAATTTTGTCTTCATAAGAAAAATCTCTCAAATTAATTGAGGGGGAACTGATTTCAGGGACTTACCACGTGAGTAAAGAATCCATCTATAGGACTCTATGACCAGGATTTGGAGGAGTGATTCTCTACTTGAGTGCTCTGACAACAGCTTGATGGAACAATAATTCAAGCCAGACCTGATACTCTTAGGGGAGAGATTCCCTGCCTCAATAGTAAGCTGTCAAGGCATGTCACCATCCTGGAAGCAATCCCATCTTCACATGGCTCACTTTAGTTTTATAGAGATGAAGAAAGGAAAAAAGGCTATTTTCACTTTATATTTGCTTAGTATTGTCAATTATTGACAATCATATGTAAGTTTTTAGGGAGTTTTAAAGGAAAATTAGTATAAATTAACTATTGATACTGCTAGATTCTTCATCATTCTCAGTTTTTCTTCCTGTGATCATACTTTGGCAAAAAGTCTAGAGGAATGGAACTTTAACCAGTTCTATCTATAAGAGGTTTGTTCTAAATACAAAGTGCACTTTTAATGGGTGAACTGAATTGGCAAATTAAACTAAAGCAATTTTGTATTGCTACTAAATTACATTTTTAATTAATAAGATTCTAAAAGCATTAACATAATTAAGAAACAACATAATTATCTTAGATTTACAGTAAGACCCCACCCACAAGATGGTCATAATTTCTATATTTAATAAAGAAGACAGGAAAGATCTTGACTTAAAAATCTCCTGGAAAAAAACTTAGGAGAACTTCAAGCCTGATTTAAAGCTGTGTCCTATCATATGTTCTATGTTTGTCTGTTTTGTAAATGATGAAACTAAATGTAGGGATAGTGGATTTTTACTTCAGATATGAAAGGGTCATTATACAATTAGGAAAATCTTTAGGAGAATGGGAAATGTGTCTGGTTTTTTGTTTTTGTTTTTGTTTTTGCCTTTTGGAGGGCAATTGGGGTTAAGTAACTTGCCCAAGGTTACACGGCTAGTATTTTTGTGTGGGTATTAAGTGTCTCAGGCCAGAACCGAATTCAGGTCCTCCCAACTCCAGGGCCGGCCTTTACTCACTGCGCCACCTAGCATCCCCCTAAATGTAATGCCCTATCCATGACAGAACATTTTTTTTTTTAAGCAATCAGGGTTAAGTAACTTGCTCAAGGTTACACGGCCAGTTATTTCTGGGTGTGTATCGGAGCCTAGGATTTGATCCCCAGGTCATCCCGACACTGGAGCCGGTGCTCTTACTCGCTGTGCTACCTGGCTGCCCCAATAAGTGTCTGTTTATCTATTCATGCTTTGTGCTAACTCATAGCTAACAGGTGTTTTACCTATGTCTTTTCTTTTGGCATGATCAACCAAAAGAAAGATTGAAAACAAAGTAAACTTTCAAAAAGGCCTCAAAAGATGATATATCTCTCCTTTTCCTCTGTTTCCAACCCTAGCCATTTTGGATTTTGCTGAGATGAAAGACAGATACAGAAATTAATTGAAAACTGAAATGCAGAAAAAAAAATTGAAAATCAAATTTGTTTAAAAAAATAGAATTTTCAAATTTCCTTAACTTCTGAATTATAATTTGTACATTTTCCAAAGTGTTTTGATGAGCCTATAGGCTACTAATGAACTCTGTAAAGTTTAATGAAAACAAAAAAATCACAGATCAAATATTCCTTAAATGGGACCTTTAAAATGACTAGGAGTTGATTTAAACCTGTGGTCTGAATTTTAAGTGCTGTCTTATTAATCATGAGATATATTCAGGAGAGATTCAGTGCAATAGGAATTTAGGGAAGTATTAAAAATAAAAAGAAATTAGGAAATGGTATAGAAGAAATTAGATTAAAACTCTTGTGAATTTAAGTAATTTCACAACTGAGAATTTTAAAAGGAAAAACATTTGCTAAGCCTGAAGAAGTTTCAGCTAGCCAGTCTCTGTCTGAAGTTTTGGGGTATCAACCTGTAAAATTGTTTTTAATTTTAGTGCAAAATAAAGGTACACTTAAATTGTACTTAAAGTCAGGATAAGTTTTTTGCAGGGAAATAAATTTATTATTATAAGCCAGGACAAGGGAATTTTAGACCATCTTCAGAAAAGAATAAAAGTGGGTAGAGTTGGAATTTATTTATCCTTCTGTTGATTACTGTTTTTAAATAACCAACCTGAGGGCACCAGGCAAGTCCTGATTGTACTCCCAATTAAAGATGAATCCCAAAGTGCTCCCACAAAATGAAAATCTGTTTTGAAATCAAAAAGCAACTGAAAGTAAATGAAATGTAATGATACTACTGCATCTTAAATCAAATGTTTCGGTAAATTGAAACAGTAAAACTTCCATTGAAATCAATTGGTTAGTGAAAATAAGTTCAAATTGTATAAATACACTATAATAAGTTAGAGAAAGAATTACTGGAGATAAAATTAAATAAAAATATAAAAAGATAGGTAGATTATAAATTAAGTGCATGCACACCTGGTAGAGGGTGCTTAGATGAAAAAATATCAAATTCAAATGAGCATATGACTTATGAAAGTATAAAATATTGAAATTTTCAGAGGGAAATGCAAAACTTGCAAATTATTTTAGAATATATAAACATTTTATAGGATGAAATAAGGAAACTTACAATGTAAAATAAATTCTTATCAATTGGAAGCTTATAGTGATTAAAAAAAACAAACAGTGATTTGGAATCTCTACTAAATGATACCTTACAATAGATTAAGTTAAGGAAAAACACCAAATGGACTTAATTTTTCAGTGCTTTGAAAGGAAAGAGGGGAAAAGTTATACCCTGAGTCCTTCAGAAAATTATGCTCTCCATCAGATAGTTTTAAGTAGAGCAATTCCTGTTAACTATATGTAATCAAAACTGTCTTAATAAAAGTAGAAACTTTAAATAAAAATTGTATTTCAAATAAAAAAATCTTTTTAATTCAAATCATCATCAAATATATATTAAAGCATGAGTAAATTAATGATATTGGGCCCTGAAATTTGAAATCTTGGCAGTTAATAGCTTTTATGAAAGTTGAAACTCTTAAATTATTGAACTATAATTCATTTAGGTGAATTCAAAGTCAAATTAGTATAATAAATATTTCTGTTAATTTATAACCATTAGTAAATTAGCCCCTCTTTTGATAAGGGGCAAACATAAAATTCCTAACATACAAATCTACAGTTTTAGAAATTATCAAAACTTTGTAAAAGAAAGAGAAAATTAGGAATCAGGATCATTCAACAAGCACCAAAATGGAAGTTACCTTTCAGAAAATTCTTCAGTGTTTCATTGAGTGAAATGAAGAAGAGAATAATAATAATTTATTGTAGCAAGAGGAGAGACTCTTTAAGGTAAGAATCTCTGTCATTAATGTGCAATAATTGGACTTTAGCCAGTCCCCTTGGGCATTGCCAAAATAGCTGGATGAATTCTTTTCTAGCATGAAAACATTAAGGTTTGAGGAGTTAGATGCTTTCTTTTCCAAAGTCATACTGTTTACTGAAATCTGTGACACCCTACAGTAATGAACTTGTTGTGTTGAGTGACTGGTTTTTTAGTCCATTTGCATATCACTTACAACAACAACAAAAGAAAAACAAAACAAATATATATTCTGAATCTGATTCCAGGTATAATTATTAAGGAATCCTAGTAGACCGATGAGCCATGTTGCCAGTAACCCTAAGAAGTGGACATCTGTGGTGTGGAATTTTCATGGTAAGAAGTGGGCATCCATAGTGTAGAATTTTCATGGTAAGAAGTGGACATCCATGGTGTGGAATTTTCATGGGGAGCACTGGGCGCATGATTCTTGACATGGGCTGAGATAGGATTACTCTGATTCAATTTTCCTGTATTACATTTTCTCTCCAATAGAAAATATCTCACTTTTTAAGCTTTGCTCAATATAATTTGCAATGTGACTCTAAACTGGAGCTTATATGAAGTTAGGGGAACATTTTCCCCTTCCTATCCAATATTACTATTTCCTTTTTATGGCAAATTTCTATAATCATTTCAGGCTATAGTATAAATACAATATTAAATCCTTACTTCAAAATTTAATACTGGAGCACATCTAAGTTATTTTAATAAGATACAGATATAAGATCTGAGCTATTTAACCTAAATTTTAGTCCTAGTAAAATTGATGTGAGAATAATTGGGTATTGATGGAAAAGTTTATGGGCTTAAACTTTTGTTCTATCAATTATTAAGCCTAAAACAGAAACATCTTTCAGTTTGGGCCTGAAGAAAAGGATGGTAGAATAACTTGAGTTACCTAAGTCAGAAAAGCCAGTTTTGTTTTGGTTTATTATTACCACTTGGATGTTGATCATGTTTTGAAAAGTAAATATGTTTTATTATGAGTAATTTATTTTATCTGCACTGTCTTTAAATTGACTGCTCATTGTATTTATAAATACCATCCCAGAACGTTTTTCTACAATTGCAATTATTTTGGCAACTTTTAAACAATTTCAGTTGCATAGCAGGGATCATCATCTTATTGAAAAAAGGGAGGGGTGTCCTGTTAATAATGCCCTAGCAGAACCTCATACTTCTAAGAGATGAAATATGGAGGAGGAGGAGGAGCAGCTTAAAGGAAAAAGCTAGAGTGAAAATTTTTCAGTTGGTTTTAATAAATAATTGCAATGAGATTAGGTAATTATTTATGACATAAAATTTGGGTTCTAAATCATTCATTTTTTCCATTTTTAATTAAATTTGCCCACCTAAAAATATAAATTCTCTGTTCTAGTGATGTTCCTATTAGTTTTATTTAAAGGTTTGAGATGACTCTCCCTACCTGACCTGGTTATTGTACTAGCAAACTAGAATTGCATTAGATCTATTTTGCCAGAGATTTGTCAGAGAAGTGATCTGAACTGGAGAAGCAAATCTACTAGAAGTTCCTCTGATGCCCCATTTATCCCACTATTCCTAGGAGGAGAGATCTCCAGAGGACCGTAGGACTGTATCAGAGGATGTTTCAGAGACTGGACAACTGTATGAGATGAGATGAGGCAAGTTGTACCACTACAGTTGATTTTTTTGTGTAATTTATGGGGGATTTGCTATAGGCTATCACTATGGGGCTCTGTGTTGTTATAGTTGTGGAAAAATACCACTTCAAGGAAGCCATATGGCCCAATATGCTGATTCAAAAATAATTGCCCTATAACTCACCTCTGCTGCGCTGCGTGTCACCTTAAAAAAAGTATTAGCTTCAGAGCATGCACCTTGGAGTCCACACAGCTGTAACTTTTGCAGAGCATCATGAAATCTTCATGAGAAGCACTAAATCCAGTCTTCCACCATCAACACCCTCTCACACTCTGTCTTCTGTTCTGGAAAGCACATCATTACCTCTCCACAAATGATCCCTAATGCACTTGTTACTGGACTGCTGTGACTGGAACCTCTAATTCTCCTTTCTAGTCTCCTACTTCAGCTTTTGCTCCACAACTGACAGCAATGACTGATAATTTCCCTGTTTATTGAACTCAACCTATTCCTTATGCTATAGCTGTCTAGATCTGTTTTTGTTGTCTGCAAGGATGTTGCTTCTAATCACCAAAATTGGGTGATTCTTTATCAAAATTGCTTGAATCAAAAGATTTCCAGAATCTGTATGTAGGGCAGACAACAGTTGTGCTGCTGTGCTTGAAGAAATGCCCTATGATTCCTCAATTTACATATCCTGTAGGGCATGTTTTACTTAGGAGGTACTTGTCCCTTGTGGTTCTTGTTAATGAGGGAGTCACTTCAGACATTTATTGTATATTTCGTATATTATGAGTCAAAGTTTTATCAAATAGAATATAATCAGTATGCTATACGTTGTAGCCATTTTCCCTCTTCTCTAATGTCACCTTTGTGCCTCAGTAAAGGGACTGTTGTCTTATGGCTTTGTATCACTGTAGCAGCAAGCACCCCGGCTTCCCCAGGCTGTCTGCTCATACAGGTTCTTGGATCTGCTTTGATAAAGGAAAGCAACTCAAAATGGGTTAACAAGCTTACTTTAATCAGTCAGACCATACATATATCGTTTACCTTGTTCAGGGGAGAAAGGTCAGCACCCCGAACTTCAAAATATACAGACAGAATTATCAAGACATTAACAGATCAAGTAGACAGCTTTCCAAATTGTCCAACCATTACATCCATACCCAGTCAACATCTGGGTTTCCACATCTGGGTTTTTCAAAGCCGGGGGGACTCTCAACAACGGCTTCCCAGAATTCAGATCAAATCACAGAACACTTCTCAAAGTGAGTCCCAAAACAAAGCTACACATCAGGGCTTATATAGCCTTCTCCTGGCTCAGAGAATGTAACAACCTTATTGACTCACTGGCCAATCAAGAAGTATCTACTGAAAAACAAGCCTCCCTCCCCAGGCTTCAGGTGCATTTTAGCCTAGGGGCAGGGAAGATCTTCCAAATTTGCATTCCCATTACCCATGGAGGACTGCCCTCCGTGCATTTAGATTGTAAGGATACAAAGAAATGTGGGAGTCTTTTTGTGGATTGAAGAGGAAGAATGTGAGAAATAATTCATTTGGACCCCTATTCAACTCCAATCAGTATTAATCAGTTTGATATTCTACAAAGATCATATAAGGATAGATAAGTTCTTGTGGCAGACTTCAAACTTTAATGCAGTACTCATTACTTGTTGTACGAGTTATGAGCCTCACTTGCACAACCATGAGAATACTGAAAAAGATATCTCCGTGCTATTTTGTTCAAATTCCATGCCCAAACTCAGTATAAGTGGTATACCTTGATGCTTTAGAAAGTCCCCCAATTTATGTTTGTACCTCCGGACCTCTGTCTCTCTTGTCCAACATGAGCAAGTAACCATCTTATGACCACTTAGTGGAAATGCCCTGTGTTTCACCCAATCTATGAACAACCTGTTGATATCGTTTTTGGTTCTCAAGAATGAGGCCTATCAACCAATTTGATTTTGTATTTTACCACATCATTTTTTGCATATTTGGGTATGAAACCCTCTAAAAAACAAAGCACCAGATCATGTAGAAGATCTAAGGTCCACTTCAACAGAGGGGACCATGGATGGTTTAATAAAGTGCCATTGACTCTTTTTATTTTTTTCATCAGTACCAAGTCACTTTGTTGGGATGCAAATGGTGGTAGTTTTTTGGTACAGATTATGAAAAGGTCAGATAACCAAAATATGCATGCACTGAAAGGCAGTAGGAATGGCGCCCACAGTTCCCAGGTGTGGGGGAAGCCAGGTGTGGCTTAGCTCTCATTGTCACTGTCTCCAACAAAAAGTGTGAAAAAAAAAAAGGTCCCCTTTAACCTCTTTCTCACTATTGTTCTGATTCCCCTTTACCATTTCTGGGCTGAGAACTCATGAAGCTGCAGCAGCAGCTGCTGCTACTAATTTTTTTTTTTTTAATCACTGCTATGAAGTCCCTCCCTGGTGCTGTCAGTATCTACTGGAGTCTTACAGATTTCTCTTGATAACTTCCTATGTTGTCTTAGGCTGGGGAAAAAAAATGTCGTGCCCTGACCTTTTGTTGGCACTGCCATTCTAAAATTTGATTTGAGTGTGCTTATCAAAAAGATATTCCTCCATGCCAGAATCGGGGGCCCCCATCTTGCGCGGGTTGGTTACGTTATCAACGCAGCTGTTTGATGGACTTGACCTATTAGTCTAGGTAGTGGGTTAAGATGAAATCACATAAGTGGGGGTCATTCTTGTCAGTTGCCAGCTTGTGCAATTCCAGTAACGACTGATTGACATTTTTTCCCAAGTGCAGAGCACACTCCATTGCGTTCAGCCCGCTCTCCTAGTGGTCCTGGTCGGGTTTCTTTCTGTCCTGCAGGAAGATGCGGCAGCCGCGCTGGTTCTGCAGCTTCAGCAGCTTCTCGGAGTGCTCGCGCTCCTCGTGCGACTGGTGCAGGAAGCACTTGGCGAAGTTCTTGAGCGCCACGTCGTCGCGGTCGAAGTAGTAGGACATGGACAAGTAGACATAGGAGGCGTATAGCTCCAGGTTGATCTACTGGTTGATGGCGGCCTCCCAGTCCTGGTGGTAGTTCTGCCGCACCTGAGAGGGGGACGAGGTGGTCATGGCGGCGGAGGAGGAGGAGGCGGCGGCTTTGGCGGAGGCTGGGGCGGTGGCGGCGATGGCCGGGGGCGGCTAAGCGGGTGGCTGCTGCTCGACGGTAGGACGGAAGAAGGGTTGGTTAGTGGAGGTGAAGGTGGAGAGGTGGCTAAGGGCGGCTCTGGCCGGGAATAGAGCAGCGGGTTCCGTTCAAGCACTGTTGAAACAGGAAACCGAAGCTACTCCCCTTCCCTGCGCTTCTGGCCTGCTTCAGACTCTTTTATTGTAGGGTGGACTGTTTTAATCCCCACAACTGAAAAGACTGAGCAACAATAACATTTAAAAACTAAGGACGAATACGTTGTCCACTAAATAGCTCAGAGTTGAGGCAAGATAAGTACAGTTTTGCCCTTGCGATGTGGTTTGCTTTGTTATCTCCTATAATTGCTAAAACTTAGAAATACTATACACATGCATTGCCTAGTCAAACACTCATTTATTGCATGGTTTGACTAGTTTAGGAAGTAGTTGCCCTTTGAGTCTTCTTGTTAATGCTTCTACTAGGGAAAGCTAAACTCTCCATCCTGTGATGATGACCTAACAGGATACCAGTATAGTCTGCTACACAAACAAATGTTGGCAGAATGGACAATAAGCATATTGGTGCACATAAGTAAAAGTAACTTTTTAGAAAAGGGGGAAGCACAAGTTTTACATCTATCCAAAAACTCTAGGAGCTGGGATTTTTCTATTTTTCTTCTGTTTACAGAGGTATAGTCATTTATTTCTTAATCTCATCAAATACTTCACAGGGAAATCATTAGCCTGCCTTCTAGGAAAGAGGGACTTCCCATAGATTAAATCTTGAGGAGGGGGCAGACCCAAGATAGCAGAAAGGTCTAGATTCAGCTGAACTCTCCCAACATCCCCCTTCAAACAACTTTAAAATAACACCTCATATCAAATTTTAGAATGGCAGTGCCAACAAAAGGTCAGGGCAAGACATTTTTTTTTCCCAGCCTAAGACAACATAGGTAGTTATCAAGAGAAGTCTATAAGACTCCAGTAGATACTGACAGCACCAGGGAGGGACTTGATAGCAGTGATTAAAAAAAAAAATTAGTAGCAGGAGCTGCTGTTGCAGTTTCATGAGTTCTCAGCCCAGAAATGGTAAAGGGGAATCAGAAAAATAGTGAGAAAGAGGTTAAAGGGGACCTTTTTTTCACACTGGAAGCAGTTGGTGCTGATTGGCAGCTCCATTGCCCATAAACAGTTCTAGGTTGCAGTTCTAGAGTGCGCAGGAACACTAACTCTTGCAGTCACAGGAGACTATGGAACCTGCTCACAGTTCCAGAGCCAAGAGGCTGCTGCAAAGTAACAGGGGTCCTTCCTGGATAAACACCAGATCAGAGACCAAGAGAGCAGTAATCACACCTTACCCCAGATTGCACAATCTTTAAAGCACAAAAAAACTTAAAGACCCTCAGAACTAGATCTGAAAACATAAATATGAAAAAGTCTGAAACTTGGTACAGTGCCTCCCCACCACAAAGTAAGCAGAGACTAACATGAATATAAGGTTCAGATTCAAGATATAGGCTGGAAAAAAAGAGTAAAAACAAAACAAAATTAACCATACAAAGCTAATACAGTTGGCAGGGAAGAATAAGACACAAACTAGGAAGAAGGCAATGAAATAAAGCAGCTACAACCAGTCTCAAAGAAAAATGATAATTGGGTACAAGCTCAGCAAGAATTCTTGAAAAAAGCTAAAGAAAAAAATAAGAATGATAGAGGAAAAATTGTGAAGTGAGAATGATGCAAGAAAATTATGAAAATAGAAGTAACAGTTGGTAAAAGAGGAAAAAAAATGCTGTAGAAAATAATACCTTTGGGGCGGCCAGGTGGCTCAGCAAGTAAGAGCACCAGCCCCAGTGTTGGGATACCTGGGAACGAATCTAGGCTCTAATACTTAGCACCACACCCAGAAATAACTGGCTGTGTAACCTTGAGAAAGTTACTTAACCCGGGTTGCTTATAAAAAAAAGAAAAAGAAAATAACACCTTAAAAAAAAAACAGAATTGGCCTAATGATAAAAGAGATGCAAAAATTTGCTGAAGAAAAGAATTCCTTCAAAAGCAGAATTGGTCAAACGTAAAAAAGCTACCAAAGCTTACTGAAGAATATTTTAAGAATTAGAATTGTCAGTCAAGATGGCAGAGTAGAAGCAGGACCTCCCAGCGGCTCCAGCTTCCACCTTCCCCAATCCATGTAAAAGGGGACTCTAAACAAACTTTAGAACTGCAGAACCCACAAAATCACACAGAGAAGCTAACCTCCTGCTGAGGACAGCCCAGCAGGCAAACAGCCAGTGCAGTGCTCTGGGAGCCCAGCCCAGCCACTCACGAGCTGAGGTTTTAGCCTCAGGGTGGGCCTGACCAGCTGCCAGCTGGAGGGACTCTAGATCACCAGCAGTTGTGGCTGTTTCCAGATTCATCAACACATAGATGCTAAGGACAAAGTAAGAGGTCAGTGCAGTCTGGACTTTAGGACCAGAAGTTGGGAGTACATCAGCTTTTGCCCCCAGGGCGAGAAGCCCCTTCATGTTGCAAATCCAGCTCCTTCTCTGCAGAGTGCAGGGGGACCAAGCGACCAGTCTGAGGGGCAATAGCTCTTGCTTTAACCTGCTTGGATCTGGATTACAGCCTAGGGTGGAGGTACTGGGGTGTGTGACCAGCTTGCCAGAGCATGTGGAGGCTTCAGCAAGGGCACCCAACTAATAACTCCGGCAGCTGAGAAAACCCCAGCATTTGGGATGAAAGCTCCCCTGTCTGGTGGCAGAGTCCTACTGTGGCAAAAAACCCAGGGGTCAAGTGACTGAGGGGTGACATTACCAGGCAAAGTAAGCAAAACCAACAGAAGACTCCAACGTTAGACTCCTATTTTGAGGACAAAAAGGAGCAAAGCATGGAACAGGAGGAAGAAAGTGAAGTCAGAACTCCTACACCAAAAGCTTCCAAGAAAAATATTGAGCTGGTTACAGGACACAGAGGACCTTAAGAAGCAGATAAGAGAAGTGGAGGAAAAATTGGGAAGAGAAATGAGAACAAAGCAAGAAAATTATGAAATGAGAGTCAACAGCCTGACTCAGGAAAATCACACCTTAAAAAACAGACTGACTCAATTGGAAAAAGAGGCTTAAAAAGGCAATGAAGAGAGGAATACCTTGAAAAGCCAAATTTACCAGGTGGAAAAAGAATCTCAAAATCTCAATGAGGAGAATTGTTACCTCAGATTTAGATTGGAGCAAAGGGAAGCTAGTGACTTTAAGAGAAATCCAGTTGATGATGTTAAGCAGATCCAAACAAGTGAAAGAATAGAAGGCAATGTGAAATATCTCATGAGAAAAGCCACTGACCTGGAAAATGGATCCAGGAGAGAAAACTTTAAAATTATTGGACTACCTGAAAGCCATGATAAAAGAAAGAACCTAGAAATCATCCTCCAAGAAATTCTCAAGGAAAATTGCCCTGATGTTTTAGAAACAGAAGGCAAGATAGAGGTTGAAAGAATCCACCAATCTCCTCCTGAAAAAGATCCCAAAAAGAAAACTCCTAGGAATATTATAGCCAGGTTTCAAAATTCCCAGATCAAGGAGAGAATATTATGAGCAGCCAGGAAGAAACAATTTGAATATTGTGGAAACACAATCAGTATAACATAGGATCTGGCAGCTTCTACACTGAGGCATCGAAGGGCCTGGAATAGGATATTCTGGCGGGCAGAGGAGCTGGGATTAAACTCAAGAATCACCTATCCAGCAAAACTGAGTATCATCTTTCAGGGGAAAATATGGTCATTCAGTAGAATAGAATACCTTTAAGCATTCTTAATGAAAAAAACAGAGTTGAATAGAAATTTTGACATTCAGATATAAGAAGCAAGAGAAGCTTGAGAACGTAAACAGGGAAAAGAAATTATGAGTCACTGATCAAAGGTGAATTATTAACATTCCTACATGGAAAAAATGATAATTGTAACTGATAAAACTTTTCGCAGTATGAAAATAGTTGAAGGGAATATATATATACACACACATATATGTCTATATTGGAGGGTATATGGGCATATGAATACATTTGTGAATGTATGTAGATATGCTTACAGGTATACATAGATAGAGGGCACAGAACCTATTTAATAGGGAGGGATGATACTTAAAAGGTAAAATTAAGAGGTGAAAGAGGAATGAAATGAGAGGAGAGGGAGAGAGACAGAATGGGGTAAACTATCTCATAAGTAAGAGGCAAGGGGAAAAGGTTACAATGGAGGGAAAGAATAGGAAGGCAAAAGGGAATGAGTCAACCTTATTCTCATTGAATTTGGCTTGGGGAGGGAATGAAATACACACTAAATAGGGTATCTCACCCTACAGGAGAGTTGGGGGGGAAGGAGATGAGAGGGGGCATGATGGAAGGGAGGGCAGGCTGGGGGGGAGGGATGTTGGAAGCACTCACTTTTGAAAAGGGACAGGATCAAAGTAGAGAATAGAACAAGTGGGAGGTGAGATAGGAGGGAGGTAAATATAGTCAGTCTCCTACAATATATCTACTATGTTAATGTTTTGCATTAGCTACACATGTAAAATCTATACTGAATTGCTTATCTTCCCAATGAGGGTGGGTGACAAGGGAGGAAGGGAATGAATCTGGAATTCGAAATTTTAAAATCAAATATTTAAAATTACATATAAATATATACTATTATTAATACTATCTTACATGTAATTGGGAAAGAAGTTATACAGGTACTGGGGCATAGAGATCCAACATGCCCTACTGGAAAAGTCAAAGGGGGTATGGGAGAAGATATGGGAGAGAGCAGATTGGAGGAGGGGATATCCTATGGGATTGCTATTCTGGGGTGGTAGGTAGGGGAAAAATGGGGAGAAAATTTGTAACTCAAAATCTGGTGGAAATTAATGATGCAAATCAGAAGTTAATAAAGCATTTGAAAAAAGAAAAAAAGAATTAGAATTGTCCAACTGAAAGCTAATAATTTACTTCATGAGACATGAAGAAACAATAAAACAAAGTCACAAGAATGAAAATGTGAAATATCTCATCAGAAAAGCTACTCACCTGGAAAATAGATTGAGGAAAGATAATTTAGGAATTATTGGCCAACATGAAAGCTACAATCTCAAAAAGTACCTAAACAATGTATTTCAATAAATTATCAAGGAAAACTTGTCCCAAATTTATTAGATCCAGGAATCTACTTATCACCTACTGAAAGAGATGCCAAAATGAAAACTCCCAAGAATGTTATCGCCAAATCCTAGAGTTTCCAAATCAAAGAGAAAATGCTTTAAGCAGTCAGAAAGAAACTATTCAAAGACTGTGGAGTTACAGTAATGATAATGCAAAATTTAGCAGCTTCTGTATGAAAGGAGTATAAGACTTGCAATGCCCTAGCAAAGGAGCTAGAATTACACCCAAAAGTCACCCATCTGCAAAACTGAGTATAATCCTTCAAGGGAAAAAAATGATATTTCATGAAACAGAGGACTTTAAGCATTCCTTATTTAAAAACAAATACTACAGCTAAAATAAACAGTGACATTTAAACAAAAAACAAACCAAGAGAAACATGAAAAATGCTTACATGAAAGTAAAATAATGAGACTCAATAAGCTTTAACTGTTTTCATTCCCATATGGTAAGTTAATATTCACAAGACATAAGAACTTAATCATCATTAGGGCAGTTAAAAGCAATCTACATGGACAGAAGACATAGGTGTCAGTCAATTATGTTGGGATGATTTCAAAAACTTAAAATGATTAGAAAGAGGGATGCCCTGGGTGAATGGGAAAGGGAGAGATAAAATGAGGAAAATTATCTCACATTAAGAAATGTAGAATGAATAGTTTTTATAGTAGAGGGGGACATGTTGGGAGAGCAGTGCTTGAACTTTACTGTCTTGGGAACTGGTTCAAAAAGGGAAGAATATATTTGTGTATGTATGTATATATAGATATGTGTGTGTTATATGTGCACATACATACATATATATACATGCATATATATAGCCATATATTTATGGATGTGTGTATACATACATAGTAAGTAGCATATATATGTATATGTGTGTGTATATATATATACTTATATATATATATACATATATATATACAATTGAATGGGGAAATAGGAGAAACACAATAGGAATAGGAAGAACTAGGAGAGGATAAGAGAGGGAGAGGGAAATGACAAAAGGGGGGCCAGATTAAGGGAGGCAGTAGTCAGAATAAAAATAGACTCTTGAAGAGAGACAGGATAGACAGAAAGAGAAAAAGATGAACAGGAGAAGATAGAATGGAGGAAAGTATAAGTAATCATAATATTGAATGTGAAGGGGACAAATGCACCCATAAAATGGAGGTCAACAGAAAAATGGATTGAGAAACTGGAATACAATATATTGTTTATGAGACACACTTGAACAAAAAGACACATAGTTATATAAGAAAATGGAACAAAATCTATTATGTTTCAGTGAATAAAGGGTAGAAGCTGTAGCATATGATTGTGATAGAGTATTATTGTGCTATAAGAAATGACAAGTAGTAGCATTTCAGAAAAACTGGGAAAGATTTACATGAACTCATGCAAAGTAAAGAGGACAGAAGGAGGAGAACGTTGTACATAGAAACAGTAACATTGTGTGATGAACTATGAATAACTTAGGTATTTATAGCAATACAATGTTCCAAGATAATTAAGTGGGATTCATTATGAAAAATGCTATCCAACTCCAGAGAAATAACTGATGAACTCTGAGTATAAACTAAACTATAGTTTCTTCATTTTATTTTTTGTTTCTGTGTGTGTGTGTGTATGTATGAGAGAGAGAGAGAGAGAGAGAGAGAGAGAGAGAGAGAGAGAGAGAGAGAGAGAGAGAGAGAGAGAGAGAGAGATGGCTGGCTAATATGGAAATATGTTTTTCATGATTTCAGATGTCTAATTAATATCATATTACTTGCCTTCTCAATGGATGGAAGAGGGATAGGAGTGAGGAAGAGAATTTGGAACTCAAATTTTTATTTTTTAATAAATTTGTTTGTTTCCTTTTAGTTCACAGGATTCAATTCCACAATTCTTTGAGTTTCACATTTTGTCCCCCTCCCTTCTCTCCCTCCCATGGCGGCATATACTCAAGTATAGGATCTGTAAATACTTTCACATTATACATTAGTCAGGTTATAAAGACGGATTGTATCAGATGGAATGAAAAATGGTAAAGAGGACATAAAACCAAACAAGGGAAGAAAAAAGATCAGGTATTTTGCTTCCACCTGTATATAAACTCAGTTATTTCTAGTTCTTTCTCTGGATGTACATATTTCTCTCCATCATTAGTCTTTTGGGATTGATTTATATCACTGCATTGCTGGGAAGGGCCCAGTATATCAAAGTTGGTCATCACACATACGCTGTGTCTGTAATTGTGTACAAATTTCTCCTGGTTCTACTCTTCTCACTCAGCATCAGTTCATATAAGCCTCTCCAGGTAAATATGAAGACTGTCTGCTCCTCATTTCTTATAGCACAATAGAATTCCATAACATGCATATACCACAACTTGTTCAGCCATTCCCCAATGGATGGACATCCACTTAATTTCCAATTCGTTGCCACCACTAAAAGAGCTACTATAAACATTTTTATACATATGGGTCTTCCTCCTACTTCTATGATATCTTTGGGATGTAACCCTAGGAGTGGTATTTCTGGGTCAAAGGGTATGAACTTATTTATAGCCCTTTGGTCATAATTCCAGATTGCTCTCCAGAAAGGCTGGATCAGTTCACAACTCCACCAGCAATGCATTAGTGTTCCAATTTACCCACATCCTCTCCAGCATTTGTCATTTTCCTGTTTTGTCATCTTAGCCAATCTGACTGGTGAGATATGGTACCTCAGAATTGTTTTGATTTGCATTTCTCTAATCAATAGTGATTTAGAGCATTTCTTCATGTGCTAATAGATATCTTTAATTTCTTTCTCTGAAAATTGCCTGTTCATATCCTTTGAGCATTTATCAATTGGGGAATGACTTGTATTCTTATAAATTTGACTCAATTCTCTGTATATTTTAGAAATGATTCCTTTGTCAGATACATAGGTTGTAAAGATTCTTTCCCAATTTCCCACCTCCCTCTTAATCTTGGTTACATTGGCTTTGTTTGTACAGAAGCTTTTCAATTTCATGTAGTCAAAATTATCCATTTTGCATTTTATAATGTTCTCTAATTCTTGTTTAGTCATAAAGTCTTTCCCTCTCCACAAGTCTGACAGGTAAACTATTCCTTGTTTTATGAGACTGCTTACAGTATCAACCTTTATACCTAGATCATGCACCCATTTAGACTTGATTTTGGTATATGGGGTTATATAATGGTCTATGCCCAGTTTTTGCCATACAATATTCCAGTTTTCCCAGCAGTTTTTGTCAAATAGTGAGTTCTTATCCCCAAAACTGGGGTCTTGGGGTTTATCAAACAGTAGATTACTACGGTCATTGGCTGCTGAGTATCGTGTGCCTAGTCTATTCCATTGATCCACTCCTCTATTCCTCAGCCAGTACCAAGTGGTTTTGATGACTGCTGCTTTAAAATAGAGATTGAAATCTGGTAGAGCTAGTCCACCTTCCCTAGTATTTCTTTTCATTAATTCCCTTGATATTCTGGACCATTCAATCTTCCACATGAATTTTGTTACTATTTTTTCTAGCTCTATAAAGTAGTTTTCTGGTAAATTGATTGGTATGGCACTAAATATATAATTTAATTTAGGTAAAATTGTCATTTTTATTATATCAGCTTGACCCAGCCACGAGTACTTGATATTTTTTCCAATTAGTTAGATCTGATTTTATTTGTGTGAAAAGTGTTTTGTAGTTGTGGTCATATAGATCCTGGGTTTGTTTTGGCAGGTAGATTCCTAAATATTTTATAATGTCTAGAGTAACATTAAATGGGATTTCTCTTTCTATCTCTTGCTGTTGAATTTCATTGGAAATATATACGAATGCCAAGGATTTATGTGGGTTTATTTTATATCCTGCAACTTTGCCAAATTTATTTATAGTCTCAAGTAGTTTGTTACTTGATTCTCTAGGATTCTCTAAGTATATCATCATATCATCTGCAAAGAGTGATAGCTTGGTCTCTTCTTTGCCTAATTTGATTCCTTTGATTTCTTTTTCTTCTCTAATTGCTACTGCTAACATTTCTAGTACCAGATTGAATAAGAGGGGGGATAGTGGAAACCCTTGTTTCACCACTGATCTTATGGGAAATGCTTCTAGCTTCTCCCCATTACATATAATACTTGATGATGGCTTTAAATAGATGCTACCTGTTATTTTAAGGAAGGCTCCATTTATTCCTATACTTTCTAATGTTTTTAATAAGAATGGAAGTTGTATTTTGTCAAAAGCCTTTTCTGCATCTATTGAGATGATCATGTGGTTTCTGCTAGTTTTATTGTTGATATGATCAATTATACTGATGGTTTTCCTAATATCAAACCATCCTTGCATTCCTGAAATAAATCCTACCTGATCAAGGTGTATTAATCTTGAGATAAGTTGCTGTAGTCTTTTGGCTAGCATTTTATTTAGAATTTTTGCTTCTATATTCATGAGGGAGATTGGTCTATACTTTTCTTTCTCTGTTTTATCTCTTCCTGATTTAGGTATCAATACCATATTTGTGTCATAAAAAGAATTTGGTAGGACTCCTTCTTCACTAATTTTCCCAAATAGTTTGCGTAGTATTGGAACCAATTGTCCTTTAAATGTTTCATAGAATTCACTAGTAAATCCATCTGGCCCTGGAGATTTTTTCCTAGGGAGTTGACTGATGGCTTCTTCAATTTCTTTTTAGGACATGGGGTTATTTACGTAATTTACTTCCTCTTCAGTTAATCTGGGCAACTTGTATTTTTGTAAATATTTATCCATTTCCCTAAGATTGTCAAATTTATGTGCATACAGTTGGGAAAAATAATTCCTAATTATTATTTTGATTTCCTCTTCATTGGAGGTAGATTCACCCTTAGGCAGTTTTTACCACCATTGATCATGCATAAAACAGGGAGAATAGAGGAAAGAATATTTTTCCAAGGTGAACTTTCTTATTTAGAAGAAAAGAGATGTTTGTTTCAGTAAACTAGGACACTACCTTGGAACAACTCTCTCTCCAGGGTTCACTACTTTAAGCACTAAGGATTCCATGGCTAAACGAGCCAGGTGTTTTCTAAGACTGACATGACTCCACTGTTGGCTAAGAAACAGAGAATCTCAATACTGTCACTTCAGAAGCACAACATGCTTTGGTCCTGAGAGTCAAAGGTGACACGTGGAACTGCCATGTCCATGAACAGTAAATACCTAAAACAATGAAATAGTAAAACTGTGTGTGATTTCCAAGAACCATATGTTTTGCATTAAAGCACATGAATTAAATGTTTGTGAGCAGTTTTAAATGAAAGGAAGAGATTGGGGGAATGAAACAATATAATACAGTATTGTAAAAACATGCATATCCTAAGGCTGAAGTACTTGGAGATTTCCTTGTACCAGAGCAGCAATGTTTGCTGTTGTAAAAAGCTTTTTTGTTGTTTCTCAGTTCTTTTTTTTTAAATTTACAGGCAGTTCTTTTTTTTCCTAGTGTACATCCTCTTCTCACCACAAGAGACACAATCAGTGTGTTTCAACATCTTGAAAAAATTACTTTCTCCCCTGCATTAGATTCCAAATCTTCTCTTTCTTCTCTATTGCAGAGCCAATTTCTATAAGATCTCATATGGATTTTGCTGCTGAAATATCTCTCTCCTGACTTCTCAACTCTGTAAACCTTAACTCCCAATCAATGACCCTTGACTTAAAATTGCTTACCCATACTCAGCTTTAACTTCATCCCTAAAGCAAGACAGTCATGTACATGCCTTCCTATCTTTTCTCAGCTCTGCAGTTTTCGTCTTATGTTTCCTACTTGTATCATATCTTGTCCTAGTAGAATGTCAGTACCTTGAGGGCAGTTGACAGTCCTTTGTATTTGTATCCCCAGTCAAGCCAACAAATGAATTTCCTTTCAACAAGCATTTATTGAGCACTTACTATGTGCCAAGCACTATGATAAGCATTGGTATAATGAAGAAAGGCAAAAATAGCCCTTGCCTTCAAGAAGCTCACAATCATAGTTTGCATTTATATAGTACCTTGAGGTTTTAAAAATATTTTACTTAAGATCATCTCATTCAATCTTCACTACAACACTGTGAAGTAGTACTTATGCGTATAATTTATTGATTGCTTAATTGATGTTTGAGTAATTGAATGTTCTCAATATTAAATTCTACTTCAAAAACTCTTTCAAAATCACAAATAAGGGAAAAGTCAAGATTTCTCAAACACTTAAAACTCAACATTGTAAAGATTGTACATATATAATATATTAGATGGATAAATAGCTTTAGTTTTTGCCATCAATGTTGTGATTATAAATATTATCTTTATTCACTGTGGGAGATTGAATATTTTTATAAGAATCTAGATTTTATGCTAATTAGATGCTAAAATTACACACATCAAGAAATGCTAAAGTCTAGGATTAGAATAGTTTATTGAAGTCAACTTCCCAGCTATTTTTTCTTAGCATAAAAAAGACAAGAGAATTCTTTAAGTGCCACAGCAATGCTGAGATTAGGTTTGCATTTAATTAAGTGAAAGCATCATGAACAACCACACCCAAGTAGAATGTTTTCTCTGAAAGAATTTTTATTCTTAAAAAATGACATTTTACTTTTAATGCAGCCTTGGCATCTAAATTTTCCAAAAATATCTCAGATGTCAATTCTTAAAAATGTCTGCCTTTCTCTAAGTTCTGATATTTATATTTCATTACTATTATGTCATAAAATCATTGTTTTTCTTTGGCCTTTTGGTCCCCAAAGCCTACCACAGTGCCTTGAATATAGATTGCATTTAATAAATCTTTATATAAAGGACTGATCCAGGAATATTCCTGGATCCAAGTGATGAATTTATCTTCAACAGTCCCTTGGACCCAATGTGAATTGTGAGCTTTTATATATGTCCAGAATGTAGGAATTTTTTTTGCCCTTAAATGAAAAGATGTAGATACAAGTCATATTTGAGGTATATTCTAAGCCTTCCCAAAGGTAGCTTTTGATAGAGGCAAAAAGAATTAGAGTGTGATGGGGGGGGGGAGCTGACCCCAAGATAAAAATTATGTTATATAAGTTCTGAGCATGGGAGCCTGGTTCATGAATTAAACTTATTAAAAGTGAATAAATGAAAGTAAAATATATGTTTTTTCCTCAATTAAAAGAAATCACTTTGATTTAGATGGTGACATGAATGACTTGAAAAGAGCCCACAGCTCTTCCACAAATGCCCTGCCAAAAATGTGAAAGGATGTCAGAGGTAACAGTGATAAAGTAAATCAAGTAAACCAGAAAGAACCAATAGTAAGCTCCTTCATTCAGCCCAAGACTGAACAAGAACACAGCCAACATCCTCAGCTGGTTCTCAGGGAGAGATGTACCATAGGAGGAATAAGCCTACATGAACTCTGATAAACAGAGCCTCAAGCTAGAAGAATCTCAGCACCAGACTATCAGAGAGCAACAACAGAGTCAGCGCTTGAGACATCAACAAGCAAGTCACTACCTGACATATTCCTGGGACCCTGAAGCTACCATTCCTCACAGGATCACAGCAGAAGAGAGAACCACCAGAATATCCAGGCAAACTATCCTAGGGAGGCTTCTTGAAAGCCAGAGACTAGTACAGTCTGCAACACTTACATAATTGGGATCTGTTATCACCATAGCAAGGACAAAATTGACTCCTACTTGGATATTATGCAAGGAGAATACAAAGAATAAGGCCAAGTGCCAGTGTTGAGCCACCAGGAAATGGAGAAAGATGACAGGGATTTCAAAGCCTTCAATAAGGCTTTATCTTAGACATTCCACCTAGAGCGGTAATTCCAGTGGCTCCAAGGACTACAGAGGGGCCTTTTCATGCTATCCAAGAGTGTGGGATGGAGTGGGGGGGTTGGCCTTAGCATACAGTCCCAATTCAGGAACTGAAGCTGGAGCATTGAGCAAACACAAGTGATCTCTAAATACAATTAAGAAACACCATGGGTTAAGAAAAGTCAGAGAAATAAACACAGAAGAAGAGAGTAACTTCACAATAAATGTAATAGAATCTCAGGGAAAAGAAAAACTTGGGCCATAAGGACTCCAATATTGACTTTAAAAATAAAGAAAGAAGTAAAAACAAAAAAAAAATTAGAAGCAATATTGAAGGGAAAAAATGGAAGTTGAATAGATAGCTCAGAATAGAAAGCAGAAAAACTACCCAAATTGTGACCTCCCTGAAAAACAGAAACAAACAGACCTCTGATTCTGTTAAGAATAGAAATATTGGAACAAAGTGAGAAAGATTAAAAATAAGAGTATAGGGTTTCAAAAACATGAACTTGTAAAAAAAATAGAATTTAAGAAACATCATCAAGATTTGCTACCCTTTCTTTGCCCATGTAGTAGACCTCTGCCTTCCACTCAAACCTGTGAACAACTGTAAACTACACCTCCCAAACAAAATGCCTCCATTTGCTGAGGAAACTTCTGTTGTACATCCTGAACGCACTGTCTTGCCATTTCTCTGAATCTGCTTCAGTTTTGTGAGAGTACTTCTTTCTAGGAACATTCAAATGAGTCTCCATTTTTGTCTCCATTACCTCCTAGATGCAGTACAGTATGCCAACCACTCATATCAGCATCTTGCTTAGAGTCTTGGATTCTATAATGGTATCTCCTGCCTTTATATTTTCTTCTCTATCTCCCATATTCCAGCACAGCAGCTGGACTGGTTTATGTACATTCCAAAAGGAAGTAGTGAAACCAGTTGTCCTAGGCACAGAGGCCCAAGGGAGGGTGGCAAACCTACCCTGAAGGCAAACATGTAATCCACATTTCACGTACCTATTTATTTTATATTCCTTACCAGATCGTCAGCTTCAGTATAGTAATATGTCTTATTTGTCTAAATAGTGCAATGAAAATGTTTAACAGACATTTGCTTTCTCTTAATTCAACTTGCTGAACAAATAAATTCCTGAAAATCTTCCCAATGGTACCAAAATCCCTGTATTTCTCCAGTTTGCTCATCATGTTTCAGATTTTATCTTAGATCATCTCAGGGATTCGTCATAGACTTGTCTGTGTCCTATTACTTTAGACTGACCAATTACAAAACCCAAAATCAGGAACAAGTGTCTAAGGGAAACATTTAAAAGCTCCCTTTCAGCTATAGTTACAGTACAATAGACTGTTCTGTTCTGAGCCTCACTTTCACATATTTGCAACAATATCTCACTTTTTTTATTGCTTTGTGAAAACCCACTTTTCTGGTCTAGTCTGGTCTCATCTGAGTGCTTAGTTTAAAAAAAAATAGCCCAAACAGAATCTACTAATTTAAGCTAGTTAAAAATAGCTTATCTTTTCAACATAAAGAACTACAAAAGGTATATTTAACAACGTTTCCAAGCAACTATCATTCAGAAATTGGGACTGTTATAAATATACGTATAAATATACATTTTAAATATGTGTATGTTTGGGGGGTTGTTGTTATTGTAGTTTTAGGTATGAGTAAGGAGCTTCCATGCAGATCAGCAACTGGTTGGTAATTTATCCTATTAGACAACTGGCTAGGACACTGAGAGATTAAGTAACTGACCTGTATTCATATACAACTACGGGTTAGAGGAACACAGGTCATGAAACCAAGGCTTTAACACTGCCTCTCTGGATTTCATATCCTTCTAAAATACTCACTAAAATGCTGTGTCATGTCTGACACTTCATAGCACCTATGGGGTTTTCTTGGCAATGACACTAAAGTGGTTTGTTATTTCCTACTCTAGTGGATTAAGGCAAACTGACTTGCAGGTTCGCACAGTTAGTGAGTGTTGGAGGCTAGATTTGAACTCAGGTCTCCCTAACTCCAGGCCCAGGTCTTTATCCACTAAGCTGCTTAACCACCATAATTTCTGAACTAGTTGCATAATTTCTTATATGTTATGTTGTATTATTTCATATATATCATATCATGTCATATCATATCACATTATGTCATATTATTTTGTATCATCATATATCACTTCATATCACATCATATCATATATCATATCAAATCATATCATATCATATTAGATTAGATTAAATTACATAATTTCTCAACTAAAACAAACTATGAAATAATAGTTATCCTGGACACTATGGGTACTCATTGTGGCTTAATGAAAAGAGTGCTTATAGGCAAGTCAATATACTTGTATTCAAACCCCATTAAATGTCTTTGGACAAGTCACTTCACAAGGCCTCAATTTTCTTTTCTATGAAACAAAGGGGTTAGAGTCACTTAATAATCTCTAAAATTTCACCTAAAATAGAATTCATTTTGGAGTGATACATTCATAAAGGCAGTTCCAATAAGTTTTGGTGTAGTTACATGCCTTTTACTTAAACCCAAAGCATTAACTAATGGGTACCTACATGGTACTTCAGCTAGAGTGCCAAGCCTGGGGTCTGGAAGACTTGAGTTCAATTCTAGCCTCAGATACTTCCTAGCTGTGTGACCCTGGGCATATTACTTAACTTCATTTGCCTCAGTTTCCCCATCTGTAAAATAAGTTGGAGAAAGAAATGGCAAACCACTCCAGGATCTTTGCCAAGAAAACCCCAAATAGGGTCACAAAGAGTTGGACATAATTTCAACAAATGAAAAATAAGAAAAAGCCTTAACTCCTATCTGTCATAGTTCTAATTCAGTTTATGTGCAAATATTTCATTTAGCTGGACCAACATTCTTCCATGATGAATACTCCTTGCCAACTTCTGTTTTACGGTATACTCGAGAGGAATGGAATTTGTAGTCAAAGTACCAAAGTTCAAATCAAAGACACATTATTTACAAGTGGACATTGGGCAAGTCATTTATTCATTCTGGGCCTCAGTTTTCTCTGAGGGGCTGGACTATATGACCTGTAAGGTCCTTCTAGCTCTAAGTCTAGGATTCTACTTGTTATTCTCCATACAGTCAGCTCACCATGACTGGATCACGAGCAGTAGGGAAGATGGACGGAGGTAGGGAGGGAAGGAGCGTGGACTCAGGGAAACCATTTTCCAGGCTTTAGCGATAATCTAGGCAAGAGGTGATAAGGACCTGAACTAAAATGTTCAGTTATGAGAAGGAAGAAGGATTTGGATGCAAGAGACTATGAGCAGGTTGAAACTGAAAGATGTGGTCGTTGATATTGTGGAGTGAGGGAGAGTGAGGAAATAAGTGAGAGTGGTGTCAGCTTCAATAGCAGAATTTGGAGGATAAAGATTCCTTCCAGTTCTGTTTAGGATACACTGGGTGTGAAATGTCTAATGAGCATCTTTGCCTATTAGCAATGAAAGATAGAGCTCAGGAGAGAGAATGGTGCTGAATATGTAGAACTATGACTCATCAGCATAGGGAAAATAATTATATCCATGGGAATGGATGAAGTCTCCAAAAGAGAAAATACAGAGAAGAGAGTAAGAACCCCTACAATTAAGGGGCCACATCTGGAAGCTAAACCAGCAAAGAAGACTGAGGAGTGGTAAGACAATTAAGTAGAGAACTAGGAGACAGTATGTTGTGAATCATAGCTTCCATTTGTTTATTGTGAGGTGTTAGCACATGAAATTAAGTAACATGTAAGGAAATTAAGATGTGATGAAAACAATTTTATTAAACTATCCATTACACTGAAAATTGTACCAAAAATGTAACTTTTTTGTTCTAGGCTTACCTCAAGTAACTAGTATGGTCTTATGGAAAAAGGAGTCAGGGGACCTGTGTTCAAATCCCATCTCTGATATTTAAATACACACACACAAACATACACACACACATGAGCACACACACCTTGGATAAGTCACTAACTCCTCTAGGTGTCAATTTCTTCAGTTGTAAAATGAAGGGCTTGGACTAGATTATGGTCCCTTCCAGCTCTGAATTCACACAATCTTACAATTTTAAGACATGCTGCAGGTCAATCCTTTATGCAGGTTCAATAGATCCTGCTGTCAGGCTTTTATTTTTTTCCTGAGACTTATCTCATTAGCAGGAAGTACCATCTCTCACTTAACTTCCCAAGATGATCTCAAATTCCCCAGAACTGGATTTTTTTTTTACTCTAGGAAAAACTAAACAGAGGATGACACAGTTTTGGTGTTCCAGAAGTCCCCAGGTGACATGTTTGCCCATCCCCATGTTCTGGGCAGTGAAGTAGACTGGATACTGAAGTCCTAGTGATGATGGGGGTATGGGGGAGAATGATGGTAACAAAATGATGACTACCTCTTTCCTTTAGCAGGCATCACATCTTCTTCTTCTTCTTCTTCTTCTTCTTCTTCTTCTTCTTCTTCTTC
>NW_027185890.1:8054292-8121006 GCF_028583685.1 Petaurus breviceps papuanus
TCTCTCTCTCTCTCTCTCTCTCTCTCTCTCTCTCTCTCTCTCTCACTTCATCTCCCCTAAACCTACAACGAATATCACTTCCTTCCCCCCAAAGAAGCCCAGAAATGCTTGGTTTGTCCATGGAAAAATAATTGTGGGCCTTTCTGTGAATTGTTCTTTCAAAAGTAACCTGGATCCCAAAGCTAGTTGGTATGCGACCCTCTCCTCATTAGTGGAGACCAATGCCTCACACCTGACCTAGGGATGGTGAGGCGGAGTTGAGAGGGAGAGAGAAGAGAGCTCCAGTCTCTAGAGTCTTTTAAAGAGCTGCATTCACTTTAGGGCTTCTGGTTTCCAGGTAAGAGAGAAGATGCTAACCCCATTTCAGTTGCTAAAAAGAAAGTAAAACTGGGAAGACACTGAAAAAAAAAACCTAATTTCTTGCAAAAATAAGTGACCAGAAATTATATTCTTATGGATGGAGCCCCCTCTCTCTGAGGAGAACAGAGTGACCCAGTTCAGGTCCCAACTTCCTCTTTCCCCTCTTCTAAGGAATTAAAGTCTTCTTTGGAGAAGGGGGGGAGGGGGAGAGAAGATGCTAGAGATGTCTATTCTCTCTGTTATTATTGTTTTCAAGCTATGTCCAACACTTTGTGACCCCATTTGGAGTTTTCTTGGCAAAGATACTTGGGGTGGTTTACCATTTCTTTCTTATGCTCATTTTGTATATGAGGAAACTGAGGCAAAAAGTGTTAATGACTTGCCCAGGGTCACACAACTAGTGTCTGAGGACAGATTTGAACTCAGGTTTCCCTGACTCCAGACCTAGTGTTCTATCCACTGTGCCACCTAACTGCCCCAGCATTCTCTCTACATATCTCTCTCTACAGACACACACACATATGCACACACGTGTACCCATTACACATGTGTGTACATGCATACATATTTGTTGTTCAGTCTTATCCAACTATTTATGACCCCATACTGTCCATGGGATTTTCTTGGCAAATATACTGAAGTGATTTGCCATTTCTGGATTCAGACAAAGGTTAAGTGACTTGCTCAAGGTCACACAGCTAGTTCGTATCTGAGGTCAAATTTGAAGTAAGGTCTTCCTGACTCCAGGCCCAATATTCTATATATTAAGCCATCTAGCTACCCATATATATATGTGTGTGTGTGTGTGTGTGTGTGTGTGTGTGTGTGTGTGTGTGTGTGTGTATACACATACACACATACACACAAACACACATGCACAAACACACAAACACCCACACATATAAGTGACCAGACCTGTGATTTCATTGATGAGGGAACTTCCAGTGAAGAAATTCCCCCTGCAACTGAAGAACAATTATAATTTATAGTCTTAGAGAATTGTTACCTGTAGCACTAAGAAATGAAATGATTGGTCACATAGGCATTATGTGTTCCAGGTAGGATTCGAACGCAGGTTTTTCTGTATTATGATTCCAGTTCACTATCCATTGTACCATACTACTCTACTCTGTGACATGTTTAACAGCACCAACCCTTACAGAATTCTTCAGAACCCTCCATATCCAGCAACCAGGTTGCATTTGTGTGTGCTTTGTCAAAAGCCCAGATTGCTACCTGGTAGCCTCCTATACAGCTCTGGGAAATAGAATTATCTTGGATCTACCACAGCCCACTCTGTCTTCTGAGGATATTTTTAGTGCACATGGAAAGAAGCCATGTTCTTTGTGTCAAGTAATCTCTCATGTGTTGTTTACTCTTCTGGATCTCCTGAGCCACACTGGATCATTCCTCTTGCACCCATAGGGTGCTGTTCACGTGCAGCCCTTCCCTGACCATGTTTGTATTGCCTCGTAAAGTGCAATTTTCTCTAACTGCCATCAGGCCATGCCCTATAAATCACATTTGTGTCCCATTTAAAACACAAACCACAATAGACACTGAAGAACAAAAGGAAACACAGGCCCAGCTTTTTTGACAAAACTCCCACACATTGATAATTAGAAGCACATCAATCTATGCCCATACTGGGAGGACTACAGCAGTGACCACGCCTTGTGCTGCCTGTCTCCCAACCTCATCCACTTTCAGTTCTGCCACAAAACTCCCTGGAACAGTTCACAGGGCAAGGGAATATTAACAAAAACCTTCTGTGAAGCCTCTCAGATTAAAACCATGACTACAGAGTGCCAGTGGAGTCTTTCCTGTTGAAGACGCATTTTCCTAAAGAACAAGTTGTAGTTGCCACTACCAATACCCCTTTAAGAAGTATTGTACCTTCCCCTACTTAACTCAGGATTGCTTATTTTATAGAAATTGAGTTATTCCAGTTCAATTTAGAAGTCCATCCCAGTGCTGCCACTAGTGATCAGAGGGTCACAGTACCTTCTTGGATAAACAAGGCCTCAGCAAGCATTTGAAGCCTATTTCAGAATGCCAAGTTATTTTCAAAACTGTAAAAACATTTTGCCCCCCAGCTTATATAAACAGCTCCCATAAACAGTATAGAGTGTTCTGTGTGTGTTTAATTATCCATCAAAATTCCATAGTTCTAAAGTAGAATAAATTCCTTTACAATATGGTCCCCAAATTTAATTACCATTAAAGGTGCAAATCTAATGGAAAGTGAAGGGATTTTCATTATGGTTTAATGCAGCTGATTTTGATTTACTGCTATAAACCCATTTGGGGTCTCCACTCTTCACAAAGGTGTAATAACAAAGCAGTCAGCCCTTAGATCCATATCAGGAAGGCAGAAAGACTCCCTTAAGAAACAGAATTTCTATTTTCTTAAAAAAAAATAAGTGGGTTCATAAGGCTATTTCTGGGCTTCCTTCTCTCGGTAAAAGCTAAGTGTACAGATCAACTCTTTAAAACAATGCAATATCCTCCTGAGGAGGGATTCTTTCTTTCTTTCTTCCTTCTTTTCTTCCTTCCTTTCTTTCTTTCTTCCTTCCTTCCTTCCTTCCTTCCTTCCTTCCTTCCTTCCTTCCTTCCTTCCTTCCTCCTTTCCTTCCTTCCTTTCTCTCTTTTTTCTTTCTTCCCTTCTTTCTTCCTTTATTTCTTCCTTCCTTTCTTTCTTCCTTCCTTCCTTCCTTTCTTCCTTCCTTCCTTCCTTTCTTTCTTTCTTTCTTTCTTTCTTTCTTTCTTTCTTTCTTTCTTTCTTTCTTTCTTTCTTTCTTTCTTTCTTTCTCCTTTCTTTCTTTCTTTCTTTCTTTCTTTCTTTCTTTCTTTCTTTCTTTCTTTCTTTCTTTCTTTCTTTCTTTCTTTCTTTCTTTCTTTCTTCCTAGCTTCCTTCCTTTCTTTCCTTCTTTCTTTCTTTCATTTTATCCCCAGTACTTGGATATAGGTAGAGAAGATGCTTAACGAATGCTTACCATTTGACTGATTCATTCATTTATTGTCTAAACTGTCACAAAACAACTTAATGTTGTGCTATACAAAAAGTTGAACCATTGACTGGTTAAAACATCCTGGCAACAAGATGCAGGTTTTAGATCGTCAGAGACCTATTTGTTAAGTTTGGAAACAACAATTAATTTTTTTTAAGTTCTTCTAATCTGGAGATAATTACCTTTAATCATTAAACTTGGTCTTGATTAAGCATCTGAAAAAGAGCCCATTAGGCCCTAAGCAAAATAGTAAGCCCAATAAAACACTGAAAATAATGCTGCCAAGCTACCAGGAAACCCAAATAGCTACTTAAATCCTGGGATTTGGTTTTTAAAAAAATGTAATGCTGGAAAATAAACTAAGTCTCAGAAAAAGAATGAAACATTTTGGCTGAATCCTGCAACAACTGGCCTATGGAGGCTCCTCATGGAAACTTTTACTTTGATTTAGGTACTCCCCAAACCCTGAGAACTCCTTTTCCTAGTACTTCCAAACAATAGAAGTGAGAAAGGCAAAAGGATGGTGGTTATTACCTCTCTCAACAGAGTTTCTGGAAGTTTGACGAGGAATTTTGAATGGGAACAAAACACAAAAATAAACCTATGCCAGGTTGCAAACTGTCTGGGTTTCACCTCTGTCATAGAATACTGGAAGGATCTCACTATATACCACCTTTGACCAGGACACTCCATCCCAAATTATCAATGATACTTCTCAGCACTCAGAAATGTGCTACAGGGGTGGCCAGATAACGCAGCGAGTAAGAACACCGGCTCCAGTGTCGGGATGACCTGGGGATCGAATCCAGGCTCAGACACTTAGCACCCACCCAGAAACACCTGGCCGTGTAACCTTGAGCAAGTTACTTAACCCCAATTG
The DNA here is from genome assembly GCF_028583685.1 of Petaurus breviceps papuanus. Lineage (NCBI taxonomy): Eukaryota > Metazoa > Chordata > Mammalia > Diprotodontia > Petauridae > Petaurus > Petaurus breviceps. Next base: position 8,058,544 of record NW_027185890.1, read on the forward strand.
CTTAAAAAAAAAGAAGAAGAGATGTCCATTAATGCTTTTCCCTCCTGAGGCTAAAGTTGGCAGCATTAACTATATATTGGCTTCAAATATTTGAAATATTCTGAAATGTTTTTTCTTACATCTCTCTCCTACATCATCACAATTCCCATAACATCAGCAAAGGGTAGATAAGAGTGTGAGTATTAAGAAATATCATATTTCATAGCAGGGAAACACAAAATACAAAAAAAACCTCATGGACTTGTCCAAGATTATATGTTATAGTCACTGATGATATTTAAGGAAATCCCAGATCCTACCACAAAACCTAACATTTTTTTTAAACAGGACAGTGATTTCATTGGTTTAGGGAACTGTTCATGAAGGAACTTTGCCTACCAAGGCGCATTCATGCCTTTTCTACAATTTAGAGAATCGAAGAATTTCATGGGGCACTGAAGGTAAAGGGATTTGCCAACAGACACTCAGTCCATATATATCAGAGAAGGGACTTGGACTCAGGTCTTTGTGGCTTCAAAGGTATATCTCTATCTGTTATGCTACTTAGTTTCTCAATCTTATGTCCACATGGAAATTGAGGACTTGGGGATGTTGGGACTTTTCAGGCTACCAAAATACTATTTAACAAATTTATTTAAAAGTTTAAAGTTGTTCTCCCAAAGGATTAAAACAGTTTCCCAAAGCTCCATAATAAATAATCTTGGCACTGGGAATATCTGGCTAATTTTCTTATCTCAGCATCTCTTTATCCTGGGTGGTTCTTATCTATGTCTTCCTTCAAGACCTCCTAGGGGCAGGGAAAGGATTCTTCCAAACCTTTCAAATAACAATGGAGCATAGAGCCTATCCTTGTATTATCTCCCACTCATTTTATGACCAAACCAACTGCCCTTCTGTTCATATCCACTAAGGTATTTCAGGCACACAAATCTTTTTTTTTGCATTTTTTTTCTTTTTCGTAATTAATTTATTTCTAGTTTTCGACATTCACTTCCACAAGATTTTGAGTTCCAAATTTTTTCCCCATCTCTTCCCTCCCTCACCCAAAGACAGTATGAATTCTGATGGCCCCTTCCCCCAATATGCCCTCCCTTTTATCACTTTCTCATATTCTATTTCCTTCTATTTTCTTGTAGGGCAAGATAGATTTCTATACCCCATTACCTATATATCTCATTCAATGTAGCACTGAAAAACAATTTTAACATGTCTTTAAAACAATTTTTAACACTTGTTTTTAAAACTTTGTGTTCCACATCCTCTCCCTTCTTCCCTCCCTGTCAACTGTCACTAGGAAGGCAAGCAATTTGATACAGGTTATACATGTGTAGCTATGCAAAATACTTTCATGATACTCATGTTGTGAAAGAATAACTATATTTCCCTTCAACCTATCCCAACCCCCATTTATTCTATTCTCTCCTTTGACCCTTCCCTCCCCAAAAGAGTTTGCTTCTGATTACCCCCCTTCTCCCATTTACCCTCCCTTCTATCATCTTATCCCTTTCTACCCTGTTTTCCTCTAGGGTGAGATAGATTTTCATACCCTAGTGAGTGTGTATGTTATTCCCTCCTTACGTGAAATCTGTAGAGAGTAAGGTTCATGCATTCTCTCTCACCTTCCTCCATCTTCTCTCCCATTGTAAAAACTTTTTTCTTGACACTTTCATATGAGATAATTTACCCCATTCAACCTCTCCCTTTCTCTTCTTCTTATACATTCCTCATACACCCCTTAATTTTATTTTTCGATATCATCCCTTCATATTCAACTTACCTAGTGCCCTCTGTCTATACACACATACACACACACATTCCCTCCAACTACTCTAATCATGAGTTACAAATATCATCTTTCCATATAGGAATGTAAACCGTTCAACTTTAATAAGCCCTTTACGACTTCTCCTTCCTGAATACCTTTTCATGCTTCTCTTGATTCTCATATTTAAAAGTCAAATTTTCTGTGGTGGCTAGGTGGTGAAGTGATTAGAGCACCAACCCTGGAGTCAGGAGGCCCTGAGTTCAAACTTGACCTCAGACACTTAATACTTACTAGCCCTGTGACCTTGGGCAAGTCGCTTAACCCCAATTGCCCTTCCCTTCCCCCTCCAAAAGCAAAAAAAAAGTCAAATTTTCATTCAGTTCTGGTCTTTTTTTTTTCATCAAGAATGCTTGAAAGTCCTCTATTTCATTGCATATCCATTTTTCCCCTGAAGTATTGTACTCAGTTTTGCTAGGTAAGTGATTCTTGGTTTTAATAATATCTCCTTTGACCTCCAGGATATTGTATTCCAAGCCCTCTGATCCCTTAATGTAGAAGCTGTTAAATCTTGTGTTATCCTGATTGTGTTTTCACAATACTTGAATTGTTTCTTTCTATCTACTTACAATATTTTCTACTTGTCTTGGGAGCTCTGGAATTTGGCTACAATATTCCTAGGAATTTTCCTTTTAGGGATCTCTTTCAAGAGGTGATCAGTGAATTCTTTCCATTTCTTCTGGTTCTACGATATCAGGGTAGTTTTCCTTGATAATTTCTTGAAAGATGATGTCTAAGGCTCTGTTTTTGATCATGGCTTTCAGGTAGTTCAATAATTTTTAAATTCTCTCTCCCATATCTACTTTCTAGGCCAGTGGTTTTTCCAGTGAGATATTTCACATTGTCTTCTATTTTTTTTCATTCTTTTGGTTTTATTTCGTAATTTCATGATTTCTCACAAAGTCATTAGTTTCCACTTGCTCCATTCTAATTTTTTAAGGAATTATTTTCTTCAGTGAGTTTTTTGACCTCCTTTTCCATTTGGCCAATTCTTTTTTTAAGGCATTTTTCTCCTCATTGACTTTTTGGACTTCTTTTGTTATTTGGGTTAGTCTATTATTTTCAGAAGTTTTGGGGGTCTGCTTTAGCAAGCTATTGACTTTTTTTTCATTATTTCCTTGCATAACTCTCATTTCTCTTCTCAATTTTTTTCCTGTGCTTCTCTTACTTGATTTTCAAAATCCTTTTTGAACTTTTCCATGGCTAGAAACCAATTCACATTTTTTTGGAGCCTTTGGATATAGGAGCTTTGACTTTATCATCTTCTTTTGGTTGTATGTTTTGATCTTACTTGTCACCAAGGAAGTAAGTGCCTTGTCACCAAGAAAGTAAGATTCTATAGTCTTATTTTACCCCACTGTTTGCTCATTTTCCCAGCCAATTACATGATTTTTGAGCTCTTTGTTAAGTGCAAGGTGTTCTGCCCCAAGCTTCAGGGGTTTTGTGCAGCTGTTTTCAGAGCTATCCCTATGGAGCTGTAGATTTTCAGCTCTTCCAAGGTGGTATGATCAAAGGAGAGGTGTTTACTCCTCTTCTGGTCTGTGCTCTGGCCTGTAAGCAACCAACCACAAGCACTCTTTTGCCTTGGAATTGTGAGGAGGATTCCCTATCCACTGCCACCACAAGTTCCACCACACCAGCACTCCTCCTCACCCCAAGCCGGCAACCCAGGACTGTGACCCAGATTCAAGCACAGGCAAAAGAAGGGGATCCTGTCTCAGAACCAGAAAAAAGATCTCCACAATCCCCCTCTCATTGGTTGCTCAATTACCCCCACCTACAGAAAGCTACAGAAGCAGCTGCCATTGTGGCAGTGGCTGATGCTACCCTGGGGCTGGGCCTGGAGCTGGGACCAGATCATGCTCATCCCTCATTCAGGTGAGAAACCTTTCCAACTGATCTGCAAATTTTTCCTCAGTGTTTATGGGCTGAAAAGTCTGGAAACTGCTGCAGCTGTCAGTGATTCAGTTCCCTGAGGCCTGCTCCAGCCCCATCTGTGCCAGCACAGCCTTTTCTGTCGACCTTCCAGATTGTTTTGGGCCAGAAATTTGTTTCACTCTGTTATTCTGTGGCTTCTACTGCTCTAGAATTTGTTTAGAGTCATTTTTAGAGGTATTTGGAGGGTTCTGGGTGAGAGCTCAAGCATGTTCCTGCTTTGACTCCACCATCTTCTCAAGGGCTGAGAATTCTTCATTAGTAATACACCGCAATCTTGTCACACTCACCATGCACCTTTAAGTTTTCCTTAAGGTGAAATACTATTTTTAATCTTTGGAGACTATAGAAATCTATGCTCCACAACCATATAGCACTACCCAAAGACTATCAATGTTAAAAAGATGAATTTTTGTTTTTTGGAGAAGTGTGCAATAGTAAAAAGAATTGCATCATGTCCCAAAGGAAATCCATCCTATTCAATTCAGGGCCCAATTCATTGTTTATCTACAGTGATGGTCCAAAATATATGAACTTTATGAGTTCCTAATCAACTAAGTTTGGACAATATCTGGTTGATTGGTCGTCAATATACAAGGCAAAAGCACTCTTCTACAGTCACCAGACCTGGATCTGGGCTCAAATCTTGTATCTGATTCTAGCAGTGTGTTAAGTCAAGCACGGGTAGCTTTCCAGAGGACTGCTGATGTGAACAGCTTCAAGGTTCTGATTGCATAGTATAGTGAACTTTCTATTTATTCAGCAGTAAATTAAAGCAAAACATTCACAGAAACCAAAGTACAGCATTCATAATGTTATGACATGACAGCTTATCACTAAAATGGCCACATAGTTTTAAGCAAAAGATGCCATTCAGTAAGAACTTAACTCAATCATCCTAGCCTCCTTAAGAGACACGAATTACAAAGGTCAAGTTCTCCACCCCTGGGTTACATTGTCTTAATATCTCAGTCAAAAAGTCTTCTTTCTTCTTAATTGGAGATTAGTTTCCAATCCTTAATTCAACCATCCTGAAGAGGTAGAGGATACAGAGTACAAAGTCCTCCCACCCCTAGCCCACAGTAAACCATGATCTTCTAAGTTTGCATTAGATATACAAGAAGAGGTCTTTAAATCTTGACTCAAGGATGGTTCTCAGATTCCATGGTTCCTCTTCCATGGATCCAACTCCTACCTGACTCCACCCAACTGTCACCTGGGTTTAAAGGCAGGCAGCTCCCAACTCTTTGTCCAGTTCCTTGTCCAGCTCCTCATCCAGTTCCTGTTCCATATTGAAGCTCATAGTGGCCAGTCCACCTCAAGTTCTTCAACATTCCTGTTTCTGGGAAGACAAAGCTTAACAGAGCCAAAACAACATTCATCCACATCGCCGGCACCATCATCAATTCACTATCTGCCTGTGAAATCAACACAGACCCACAAACAAGGTCCAAGAGGTCAACGGAAATTATCAACATAGACCTACAAGCAAGGTCCGAGAAATCAACACAAACCATTGTACAGTCCCAGGACATCCGAATCCCTTCTCCAGGACTTCTGTAAACAGACAACCAAAAAATCCTCTTTCAGGGCTTCCAGTAAGGTCCCAGGGCTTCTGTACAAAATATCACAAACAAAAAGCAACACAGACAGAAAAGACAAACAGAGTGCCAGTATACCACAAGTTTTCTCCTTCACCATAAAAGCTCCTTTCTCAGTTCTGCTCTCTCCAGCCTGGGCCTCTCCTTATATTTGGTCATTAGTTCCTCCCCTTCCCATTTCATCAGCAACAGGAGTTCACAAGTTGTGGGGTTTGCAAGTTCTGCTATCAATCATGGGCAAGGCTCAGAAGAAACTTGAACTGAAACAAGGTGTCAACTAAATAGCTGGAACAAGGTGTTAACTACTTCTTTGCTTGCCATTACACTGTGTGACCCATTTCATTTGTAAATTGAACTCTATGACCTCCTGTAAGGTCCCTTCTGGCTCTACATCTGTAATTCTGCATGAACAGTATTCTTTTGAATGATTTTCTCATTTAAGAAATCTTGATATAATCAGCACGGTGTCAAAGGCAAAGCTGGAATCTAAAGTACTTGACTATCTGAAACAAGTCCCTCTTTCATGTGGACTCTCCATGATGGTGGCAGAAAGCTTTAATACCTATGTGAAAGCATTTTGTGTCTCACTTGATATGAATAATCAGAGGAATATAGAATAAGTTCATCCATTGGGAATCAAGGGAATGCTCATCAATTGGGGAATGACTGAACAAGTTGTGGTATAATGGAATACTATTGTGCTATAAGAAATGATGAACAGGTGGATTTCAGAAAAACCTATAAAAGCTTATATCAGCTGATATTGAATGAAGTGAGAGAACCAGGAGAACATTGTACAAGGTAATAGCAACCTTGTGCCATGATCAATTTTGATAGATTTAACTCCTCTCAGCAATGCAATAATTTAAGACAATTCCAAAAGACTAAAGATGGAAAATGTTATCCATGTTCAGAGAAAGAACTATGGAGTCTGAATGCAGATTAAAACATATCATTTCTTTCTTTCTTTCTTTCTTTCTTCCTTTCTTTCTTTCTTTCTTTCTTTCTTTCTCGTCATTATTCATTTTTGGTTCTGATTCTTCTTTACAACATTACTAATGTGGAAATAAGTTTAATATGATTGTACTTGTATAGCCTATATCAAATTGCATGCTGTCCTGGGAAAGAGGAAGGGGAGAAAGGAGGGAAATTTCAGAATCCAAAATCTTTTAAAAGTGACTGTTGAAAACTAACAATAACTAAATTACTTTTTTAAAAAGTGATAAAAAAAAAAGTTCATCTCCATTTTTGCATCATACAAGGAATCTTGGCTGATTTGTTTAATATATAAAGGTACAATATATAAGCAAATATAAATATATACCATATATAAACATATATAAGTAACTTTTTGAAGAGCCATTAAGGTAGGGGTTATTAATATGGGACACATGAACTTACTCTTTAAATAGTTTAATAATTTTTAATGTAATTGGTTTCCTTTGTAATCCTATGTATTTTATTTCATTTATTTAAAAAAAATCATTCTGAGGTATCCATAGACTTTTTAGATAGTCAGAGAGGTCCATGGCACAACAGAGAGTAAGAATTCCTGCTTTATGGTGCCATTTTGCTCTCACAGATCAATACTTTTTAAAAATCATAAACAAGAATAAGAATGAAATATTCTGTTTTTGTACTTTTCAGTACTTTTTCAGTCACTTTTGTGATTGTTAAGATGTGATTTGTTTGTGAAAATCCTGCCTACTTCCTTCTCACTCCTTCATCAAGAATGTCCTCAATATATGTATATTATCTTCATAGAATTTTTCCAAAGATAAGGAAATAAGAGTATGGATTGGTAGTTACTGATACTTTTTTCCTGCCTTTTTGGTAGATAAAAAAACTGAATATGCTTCCCTCAATCAAATAGTCTTAGAATTTAGCCCTCAATGGAGCTAGAATTGTGTCATCTTCCAAATGGGTCTCCTATTTGCATATTTAGCTTAGCCCAACTGCTTTTCCTGACTTTGTGTGTTTGTGTGTGTGTGAGAGAGAGAGAGAGACAGAGAAAGAGAGATTTCTTCCCAAGATAGTGGATGAGGCTATGATATGTTATCTCTCCATAGTCACTGATAAAGGAAATAGTTCTTGATAAAAGCCACCATTACTTTCTTTTTTTTTTCATTTTTCATCCATTTGTTGTTCTTTCAGTATCATCCTTAAATGGTATTGGGATGTTCTTACTCAACTGCAGTTCTCACTAAGCTTTTTGAAACTTGTTTTTGCTTTCACTGCTTCTCACTCATTAATAAGGTGATACTGCTCAGGGTTTTCCATGATCAATCTTGTTAAGATTTTAAAAACAAAGTTATATTCTAACAAAGTGTTGTCCATGGCTTCTACAATTCTGTTTTGTAAAGTGTACAAATGCTGGCTGAGGGGGATTTCTTGTCTCTTTTGGTCTCATAATGATTTACAATTGATTGATCAATTAAACTTCTGCTTGGTGAAAGTCTGTTTCAATTTCAGTTCTTTATTTCTACCTCCCCACCCCCTTTTCATCAATAGCTTACTTAAATAGGTCATATTGGAGCTATTTTAATTTCAAACCATATCTCTCATTTTTATATTTCTATTCTGATACTGATTTTAATCTTTGAATTACTATCTACAGACAATTTATTTGTAAATGACTCCTACATTAATAACTCATTTCCTCTCTTTTAAGATATAGTCAACTTGCACTGCTTATGATATTCTTTGGTGCTTGACATATTGAGTGTATCTTTTTGATGAAAGTATCCATAATGTGAAAGTATGAGACTTTAGTGTAGTTGATGAATCTTTGACCTCTTTCATTTCTTGACCTATATCATATTTTCACCCTTGTCTTCTGTCCCCATCTTTGCTTTGAAATCATTGAACATTTAAGTATGTGCTTTTAACCCAGTGGAGACAGACTCTGTTCAATGATACGAATTAGGTACTGGGTAGATCAATGTTTACTTATGTGATCTTGTACCCCATCCAACACCAGCATTGTGCTTAGGGAAAAAGCAAAGTCCTATGATTCTTAGAGAGCTTCCACTTCTGTTCTCCAGTCCTGACTCTTTTCCATACAGCTATACTCATTTCCTTAGACTAGGGATGTTGCCTGGGTAGATTTATCTAACTAGTTCTTACAGCTTGCAACTTCACCCACTGGGAAAACTACCCTCCTCCTTTTTGTGCTATTCAGTGAACCCTAATCATGGGAATATGGGATAATGGTGCATAACTTGAATTGTTATATATATATAGTGCTTTACTCATTACAATAAAATCAAAAGGAATAAAGTAAAACTATGTGAAAGTAAATTCCATGTGAACAGCCCACCCATGACTTCTAGCCCTCAATGAATCTATAGGAATGTCTTAAACCCAGGATTTCAATCATCAGTCACAATAGTTTCTGGAATTAGCAAGCATCCCCAAAGCTTGCCTACTTATGACTTAAATGCTCCTCTCACTTTCTTTTCCACTCATAGACCAGGAGGAAAGTGATTTTATTTGGTGAGCTCAGGAATGGTAGAGCTCCCAGGGCAACTGTTTATTGCATTTGCTATTCTGTCATTGATGTCAACAGCAACTACTTCTCTCAGTATTCCTATGGAATGGTATAAATAAGTCAAGAGCAGGCAAAGCACACAGAGAAACTCCTCCAGCTATCATTTCTCTCTCCATTCCTCCACTATCTGTACCAACCTTTATATCACATAAGTTCTGTCCCAAATTTTTACCTCCTTTCATTTCCCCAGTTACCAAGCTTGTTAGCAAAGCCATCTTCAAAAGAATTATTGGGCAGGACCAGCTCAAAGCACAGGGTGGGGGAGGAAGGGAATTTGTTGCCAGAATGATGATATATAATATCTATAATGTCGATATAACTTCTGCTACACATGTAATTAATTTGGAAGTTCTTACCAAGTTCTTTATATAATTCATCTACCTCTTCATCCTCTGAAGATGATGTAAGTATATTAGCTGTAATTATTTTCATAATAATTATTTGTCAATGTTCATTATAACATTCAAATATGACATTGTAACATTTAACCTAGGACATGAAATCATATTCCTCATTTATTACTTTTGATTACAGAAAGACCAAATTCTCTAGCTCTTTTAGTAACCTCTCCAAGAAAAGACTGAGTAATTCCATTTAGTTGAAAATTCCTTTTATTCTCTAGTTGCATTTATACTAATTTGATTATTAATATTGATATGATTCATTTACTTCAACTAGTATATTAACTCACTGGGCACTGAACAAAGATATCACATTTAAAGTAGAGGAAATATGGCATAGTATATATCTATATCTATATATATGTGGAAATGGAGAGAGAGAGAGAGAGAGAGAGAGAGAGAGAGAGAGAGAGAGAGAGAGAGAGAGAGAGAGAGAGTATTGGATGCTGAATTCATAATTGGGAAGACCTGAGTTCAAATGTGACTTTTGAAACTGTATGTATCAGGATGCCACTCTCTAGACCTCAGCTTCCTTATCTATAAAACAAGGTGGTTGGGATGAATGGTTTCTAAAGTCCCTTTTGATTCTAACTATGATCCTACCAACAATTAAGTTAAAATTTTAAGTCTAAGAACTATTTGTTTGTTTGCCTCCTGTGCCACTTTTTCCACCACTCCATCAGTGTTAAAGCAGAAGCAGTAGGGGGCTATCTGGGACTGAATAGCATTTGGTAATTTTGTCTCATAGTTGCCATAGCTCAACAATTCATCACCTAGCAGCCAGTCTGCCTATGAGTCTCCCTACATTTAGCTATGCCTTGGACAATAGATCCCATTTGTTGCTGAAACCATACCCAAAATCTTCACAGAATGGTAGAACTTGCCAAAGTCCCTACTTCATTATTATAGCCATCAAGACTATAGGGTCTTCTATGCCATATTAAGACATTATAGTAGGGCTTGTGTGTCTATAGTGATGAGCTACCACCTGATCCAGCCTCAGCTTCTTAGCACCAATTAGCTAAGAGCCCTTTGAAGTCTGAAGTAAAAGAAAGCATACTTAATGAAAAAGCAAGCAATAGCAGATGACCTCCTATGATGAGCAGAGAATTATTACTGCCAACTATAATGTTATTAAAAATATATGACATGGTCCTTGCCATGAAGGAGTTGACAATCTGGAACAATAAAGGTAGTAAAATCTTTGCTTTTGTATATAAGGAAAAAGCCACATAGGGTCAATTATAAAAGACCTTTTTTTGGAAGAGATGATTTTCAATCCAAAGTTTGGAGGAGGTTAAAAGAAGAAGAGAATAGAATTTGAGACAGAATGATTGGCACAATCAAAGATTCAAAAATAGGACTTCTAGTTCTATAGACATTCTACCTCACAGGAAGTTTGTCAAAAGAAGAGGGAAAATGCCTGGTTTTCTTTTAAGTGGAATAGTTTATTCTTGATCTATTTTTCTTGCCCCTGTCTTCTTCTCCATTCATGGACCTTAATGAGACCTTGAGTTGCTAAATCTGTCCTTGTCTACTAGGAAATTTTCAAAAGCATCTCATGCTATTTCTGTTATTTCCTCCTATTCTAATATATCTCCCCTTCCCAAAGTTCTACAGTTACGTTTGATTATGTCTGTTTAAAGCTAGAAGGCCAGTAAATAAACTTTATTAGTTTTCATATAACTTGTCCTCAGGCAGGTTCAAAAGCATTCTCCCCATTCTAGATTTCAGTTTGAATGGCTGTGGGAGACAAGTTCTTCCACATTCATTAAAATTCTTGGGAAATCTAAGCAACAAAAGCAACTTATAAAACCTCTCTGGAGGCCTGAGAGTGAGAAAAAAATAATAGAATCTAGAATATTGTTATGTAGACAAGACACATACCAAAGTGGAAATTATATGAAGTATTACGAATGTTATTCTGATCCCTTTCATGGTAAAGTTCTCATAAATAGCCTTTACTATGAGCCCTTCCTGTGGTTACTCAGTGCAGAAAGCAGCTGAATATTGCTACATTTCAGTTCACACAATGAGATGGAACACTAGCCAAAAGAATGGGATTTGGAAGTCCACCATTATGTGGTCAATCAATGGTTTATGGAAAGAAAATTCAAAGACATTTAAATTACATGTAATGCAGATGCTTTAAACCACTAAGACTTTTTAGTGAAGCCACACACACAAAAAGGTATTTATTGCAAACCAGTTTAGAAGTTGATCTGAAAATAATGACACTATTCTAAGATTCTTATGTAAACATTTATTTAAGTTTTATAAGAAACTAGACCAAGAAGTTGGGATCTATACACTTTTTAAATTTTTTGTTTTTTGGTTTAGGGCATGTATGAAAAGACAAAGAGGAATGGACTTAAAAACACTTGTTGAACATTTTACATAGAACCAATGTGAAAAATTAAGAAACATAAAGCTAGATATTCTTTTAAAATATAGCACTTATAATCATTGGCTTACTGCCAGCTTGAAACCTGGAAAGACATCTTGAAAGCTTTAAAAACAGTAATTCTCAGCTGTAAGGAATTCTTGTGTTATTAATGTACAAAAAATGCATTTTTTAAATACACTTCCACATCCAAAGGTTAAAATTAATTTTCAGAATATGTTTATTTGGGGGGGGGGTATTTTTGGTATTCTCCTGTAGAGTTCATTTCACGTAGGATAAGGTCAAATAGAGTTAAATGGATATTGTATTACTAAATAATGTGAACAGCTCTAAATTCTTAACTTCACCCAGTTTTTTTTTCTTTTCTACAACATAGCTTTGATTCATAAAGGATCTATAGATGGAAGATATTTAAGCATCCATATAGTCCAATGCTTTCATTATACAGAAGAGAAACTGAGGCCCAGAGATGTTTAAGCAAATGGCCTATTATCATGCTGTTAATGAATGGCAGGGCTGTAATTCAAACCCAGGTCCTCTACTATAAAATCCAGTATGTGTCCCACTATACCAATGCTGCCTTTCTGTGACTGGGTAATCCATTCATCAATATACTTCACAACCCCATGGTCTTTGAGAATTTCTGTGGTCCAAAATCTTAACATTCTAGGAATAACTGGGTGATAAGCTTCCTCAAGCTTAACTAGTTTTAATAATACTTGCACTATGCACCTAAATAGGACTGTTGTGATAGTCTAACAAGATATTGTTTGTAGTGTTTTTTTTAGATTATAACAATTGATAAATGTGTTGTACTGTTCTACATTTAGTGTCTTCCCTGTGTGGATTATTTTTTTTAATAATTCAAAGAATAGGCTTAATTTTGGTTTTGTCACTTACCAACTTTGTGAATTTTCTTGTTAATTTATGGTTTTTATTTTCAAAATTCTATTACATAAGCTTTTGACTTTCAAATTGTCTCCCCCTTCCTCCTTCCCTTCCCCCTCCCCAAAAAAAACAAGTGTAATGGTAAGGGAATTTGAAGATCTTCCCTGTCCCTTAATGAGTCTCTCTTGGAGCCCAACAAGAGAAGGTTGCTTAGGGGAGGCTTGTTTTTCAGCAAGGCACATGTGTTTTGTTACTTTGTAATTAGGCAGAGGGTCATGAAGGTTGTGATATTGTCTGACCCTGGAGAAGGCTATACATATTCCCTGAGGTGAGGTTTTGCTTTGGGGCTCATTTATGGTAAGAGTTGTGTGATTTAGCCAGATGAGACTCTGGGTAACCGTTCAGCTTCCTAACTTTGAAAACCCAGATGTTGGTGCTTTTCTCTCTGGTAAATAACACTGTATGTATGTAATGGCCAGACAGCTAGAAGCCCTGTCTATTTGTCTGTTGAATTGTATTATTTTCTCTGTCTGTATTTTTTGTCTGCTTGTAATTTCTGTTAGTATTTTTTGAAGTACCTGGTACTGACTTTTTCCCCTCAATTAAATGAAATATATATATGTGTGTGTGTATGTGTATGTATACATATGTGTGTATGTATATATGCATGTATATATGTATACATGTGAGTGTGTATGTATATACATATATGTATATATTTTGATTAAAGTAAGATTGTTAACCCCTTTTGAGTTATTTTCCTTTAGAAAAGCAGATCAAAGAACCTGTGCTAGCAGCCATCCTGGGGCAATCTGATATGGGCTCTACATACAATTCACTTTAAACATATTTGTACATTAGGCATGTTGTAAAGAAGAATTAGGACCAACGGGAGGAACCACAAGAAAGAAGAAACAACAACAAAAATGGAGGGCAAATAGTGTGCTTTGATTAACATTCAGACTCCATAGTTCTTTCTGTGGATGGGAATAGCATTTTCCATCATGAGTCATTTGGAGTTGTCTTAGATCCTTGCATTGCTAAGAAGAACTAAGTCTATGAAAGTTAGTCATTGCACAATGTGGCTGTTACTGTATACAGTGTTCTCCTGGTTCTGCTAACTTCACTCTGCATCAGTTTACACAAATCTTTCCAGATTTTTCTGAAGTCCACCTGCTTATCATTTCTTATAGCACAGCTGTATTCCATTGCATTCATGTACCACAACTTGTTCGGCCATTCCCCAATTGATGGGCATCCCATCCATGTTCAATTCTTGGCCACTACAAAAGAGCTGCTATAAATAGTTTTGTACATGTGGGTTCTTTTCCCTTTTCTCTGATCTCTTTGGGATATAGACCTAGAAGGGGTATTACTGGGTCAAAGAGTATGCACAGTTTTATAACTTTTGGGGCATAGTTCCAAATTGCTCTCCAGAATGGGTGTTCAATGCACAATTCCACCAACAATGTATTAGTGCTCCAATTTCCCCACATCTTCTCCAATATTTGTCATTTTCCTATTTTGTCATGTTAGCCAATTTGATAGCTGTGATATGGTACCTCACAGTTCTTTTGTTTTTTATTTCTCTTAACAATAGTTATTTAAAGCATTTTTCATATTAGCCAATCTGATGGGTGTGAGGTAGGACCTCAGAGTCATATTAATTTTAATTTCTCAAGCCAATAGAGATTTAGAGCACTTTTTTCGTAACAGTATAGATAACTTTGATTTATTCTTCTGAAAACATATTGATATTCTTAGGCTGTTTGTCAATTGGGAATGACTTGTATTCTTATAAATTTGACACAATTCTCTATGTTATTTGAGAAATTTGACTTTTTTCAAAGAAACTTCCTGTAAAAACTTTTCCCCTCATTTTCTGGTAAACCCATTTATCTAAGCGAAATAAGAAATTGAAAGTGAAGTTAACACAGGATGCAGCACAGAGTTTTCACTACTTAATCCTGAATATAGGGGAGATAAGCTACATGTGCTTACAAGTTGAATAAGCCTCTCATGGGAGGAAGAAAAGGACTACTAGACTAACACAGTTGATTTATTAGAAAAGCCAGGTCCTACAAGCTGTACAAAAAGTTCTTATGAGACAATACAGAAACCAAAATTCTCAATTAACAATAACAGAAACTAATATAATAGCCAATATAATAATAATATCCCACATACCATCATAGCAGGCATAGTGAATATGTTTTCGGTTATCTTCTGTCTTTTCTCCACCACGGTACATTGCATTTAGATCTATTTCCCTAAATTCTTCTAAGTGCCATCTCAATTCAAACCAGCTTGTATTTAATGGGAAAAAAAACTTAACTTCATTTTTACTGTCTCTACAGGCAATTTAGGGGAGAATAATTTACACTTTCATCTACAATTATGCTTCATTTTGAATTTTATTCTCTTTCTCTTTTTAAATTAATTAATTTGTTTATTTACTTTTAGTTTACAACATTCAGTTCCACAGTTCCTTGAGTTTCAAATTTTCTCCCCCTCTGTTTCCTTCCTGCCCCCCCCCCCATCATGGCGGCATGCACTCAAATATAGGATCTACAAATATCTTCACATTAATCATTAGTCAGGTTGTAAAGAAGGATTATAACTGATGGAATGATCAGTGGGAAAGAGGAAACAAAACAAAACAAGAAAAAGAAACAGAAACAGAGAAAGTAGTTTGTTTCAATCTGCATTCAGACTCCGTATCTCTTTCTCTGGATGTGGATGTCTCTTTCGATCATGATTCTTTTGGAGTTGTCTTATAACCTTACATTGCTGAGAGAAGCCCAGTCTAATGAAGTTAGTTGTCACACATACGTTGTTTCTGTGATTGTGTAGAGATTTCTTTCTCCTGGTTCTGCTCTTCTTGCTCAGCATCACTTTATATAAGTCTCTCCAGGTTATTATGAAGTCCGTCTGCTTCTCATTTCTTATAGCACAGTAGTATTCCATTACATTCATATACCACAATTTGTTCAGCCATTTCGCAATTGATGGGCATCCCCTTGATTTCCAATTCTTTGACATCACAAAAAGAGCTGCTATAAATATTTTTGTACATATGGGTCTTCCTCCCACTTCTCTGATCTCTTTGGGATATAACCCTAGAAGTGGTATTGCTGGGTCAAAGGGTATGCACTTATTTATATCCCTTTGGGCATAGTTCCAGTTTGTTCTCCCAAATGGTTGGATCAGTTAACAACTCCACCAACAATACATTAGTGTTCCAATTTTTCCACATCCTTTCCAGCATTTGTTATTTTCCTGTTTTGTCATCTTAGCCAATCTGGCCAGTGAGATGTGGTACCTCAGAGTTGCTTTGATTTGCTTTTTTCTAATCAACAGTGATTTCGAGCATTTTTTCATATGCTTACAGATACCTTTAATTTCATCTTTTGAGAACTGCCTGTTTATATCCCTTGACCATTTATCAATTGGGGACTGGCTTATATTCTTATAGATTTGATTCAATTCTTTGTATATTGTAGAAATGAGGCTTTTATCAGAGATGCTGTTTGTAAAAATTCTTTCCCAATTTTTCACTTCCTTCTTCATCTTGGTTACATTGGCTTTATTTGTACAGAAGCTTTTCAATTTAATGTAATCAAAATTATCCATTTTGCATTTTTAATGCTCTCTAACTCTTGTTTCATCATAAAATCTTCCCCTCTCCATAGATCTGACATGTACACTATTCCTTGCTCTCCCAGATTGATTACACTATCAGCTTTTATACCTAGATTGTGTACTCATTTCGACTTTATTTTGGTGTATGGTGTTAGATATTGGTCTATGCTCAGTTTCTGCCATACTGTGTTCCAGTTTTCCCAGCAGTTTTTGTCAAATAGTCCCAAGTCCCAAAACTGGGGTCTTTGGGTTTACCAAACAGTGGATTACTACAGTCATTGGCTGCTAAGTCTCATGTACCCAATCTATTCCATTGATTCACTCCTCTATTCCTCTGCCAGTACCAAGTAGTTTTGGTGACTGCTGCTTTATAACACAGATTAAAATCTGGTATGGCTAGGCCACCTTCCCTAGCATTTCTTTTCGTTAAGTGTCTTGATATTCTGTACCTTTTCTTCTTCCAAATGAATTTTGCTACTATTTTTTCTAGCTCTACAAAGTAGTTTTTTGGTAGATTGATTGGTATGGCACTAAATATGTAATTTATTTTAGGTAAAATTATTATTCTCTTTCTTTCTATTAAATCCTCCTGAATTTTGTTAATGCTATACAAAAAATATTCTTGCTTTTCATAGGTTTATTTTGTGTATTGTCATTTTCTTGAAAATTGATTTGTTTCTTTTTTTTTACAATTTTATATTTATTTTTATCTTTCTTTTTTAATAATTTATTTATCTTTCTTTTTTAACATTCACGTTCATAAGATTTTGAGTTTTGAATTTTCTCCCATACTTCTCCTTCCTCCACAAGACAACATGCAATCTGATATAGGCTCTACTTATACATTCGTATTAAACATTTTCTCATTAGTCATGATATAAAGAAGAGTTAGAACTAATGCAAGGAACCACTAGAAAGAAGAAACAAAACAACAAAATAAAAGGGGAGTAAATAGTAAACTTCCATCTGCATTCAGACTCCAATGTTCCTTCTCTGGATGTGGAAAGCATTTTCCATCATTAGTCTTTTGGAGTTGTCTTAGAGCCTTGCAATACTGAGAAGAGGTAAATCTGTCAAGGTCAATCATCACACAATGTAGCTGTTATTCTGTACAATGTTCTCCTGGTTCTGCTCATTTCACTCTACATCAGTTCATTCAAGACTTTCCAGGATTTTCTGAAGTCTGCCTCCTCATCATTTCTTATAGCATAATAGTATTCCATTACGAATGTAATATATATATATTATATATACCATATAATATAGATACATATATATTATAGCACAACTAATTCAGTCATTCCCTAATTGATAAGCAATCCTTCAATTTCCAATTCTTGGCCACAACAAAAAGAGCTGCTATAAATATTTTTGCACCTGTGGGTCTTTTTCCTGTTTTTGTGATCTCTTTGGCGTTGGCGTACAACCCCAGAAGTGGTATTGCTCGGTCAAAGGGTACATTTTTATAGCCCTTTGGGCATAATTCCAAATTGCTCTCCATGATGTCTGGATCAGTTCACAACTATACCAACAATGCATTAGAGTTTCAATTTTCCAACATTTACCATTTTTTTGTTTTGTCATGATAGCCAATCTGATAGGTATATATGTGGTATCTCAGAGAGTCATTTTATTTGCATTACTGTAATCAATACTGATTTAGAGCATTTTTTCATGTAACTATGACAGCTTTAATTTCTTCCCCTGAAAACTGCCTGTTCATATCATGTGACCATTTGTCAATTGGGGAATGGTTTGTATTCTTATAAATTCAACTCAGTTCTCTATATGTTTGAGAAATGAGGCCTTTATCAGAGATACTGACTGTAAAAATTGTTTCACAGCTTTCTGTTTCCCTTCTAATCTTGGTTACATTGTTTTGTTTGTGTAAAAACTTTTCAATTTAATGTAATCAAAATCATCCATTTTGCATTTCTTAATGTTCTCTGTTACTTGTTTGGTCATAAATTCTTCCCTTTTCCATAGATCTGACAGGTAAACTCCTTGCTCTCCTACTTTGTTTACAGTAATAGTCTTTATATCTAAATTACATACCTATTTTTACTTCATCTTAATATAGGATATAAGATGTTGGTCTATGTCTAGTTTCTGCGATACTATTTGCCAGTTCCCCCAGCAGTTTTTGTTAAATAGTGAGTTCTTATCCCAGAAGCTAGTGTCTTTGGGTTTGTCAAATCATATATTGTTATAGGCACTGATTGTTGTATCTTGTGTACCTAACCTATTCCACTGATCCACCATTCTATTTCTTAGCCAATGCCAAATATTTTTGACGTTTGCTGCTTTATAATACCATTTAAGATCTGGTACAGCTAGGCCACTTTCCATTGCACTTCTTTTCATGAATTCCTTTCATATTATGGACCTTTTGTTCTTCCAGATGAAACTTGAGTGGTTTCTTTACTGATATCCATGGGTTTTCTAGGTGGACTATCATATTGTCAACAAATAGAGATTGTCTTGAATCCTCTCTGATAATGTTTATTTGGGTAAGCTGATTAGCCTTTCTTGGTCTCAGTATTTTCATCAGAAACTGAGAAGACTGGCCAAGATGACTTACAAAATCCCATTTAGCTCAAATCTATGCTCATAAGATATCATACAGGTGGTAGAAAGAGAAGGCTACCATATATTCCCTTCACTTCCGCCCACAGAAGGAAATTTATTCTTGTCTTCTGGGCAGCCTCTTTATTTAATCAGAACAAGTAACACATTAATAGTATCTCCCAGACTAACCCACAAACCTTTGGGCTAATTGTTCTCATTTTATTTTTTATTCGTGTAGGGAAGATGGTAAGTATAGAGAGGACAATCTCTGGCAAGTACTGTTGTGTGGCTCAAAGGGAGGCAGGATGGACATTTCCAGTTTCTTTTCCTCCATTGTTCTCCAAGAGAGACTTTTAATTCCTTCCAGTAGTTGAAGCAAAAAGTTAAGGCTAGAGGCTACTCTGCTTTCCTAAAAAAAAAAGGGTAACAAGGCTAGGATTATCTCTATCTTCTCTCTTAAATATTATTAGTTTACAAGATATGAATGGATTCTACTGACTCCTGATCATTTTGTCATTACTGGAGATGAAGGGGGACCTTATGTTCTATATCCACGGTTTGACCCCTTTCCCACAAAATACCAGTTCCCAAAAGGAACACACATAGCAAATAGCAGGGAAAATCAATTTATCCCAATTTACAACAAAACAGTAATCAGAAAAGAAGTATTTATGAGCAATATGTGTGTGTGTGCATCAAACAACACAGAATGAAGGTGCTTTCCCATTGGGAGAAAGTTCATTCATTGATCTCAACCAAGAGAGTCATTGATCTTATTCCAAGGGGAAACTTCCCATAATCTCTAGAGTAGTAAACTGAGGACAATGACATGATGAAGACCCACAGATTTTCTCACATCTTCACAAAGACTTTTTCTTTTAGCAACCTGAACTGGGGTTGGCATCTTCCATCTTCTCTCTTTAATCTGGGAGCCAGAAGCTCCCAGAGCAATTTGAAGCTCAAAAAGGCCTAAAGCTTGAGGAGTCTTAAGAAACCTGAAGAGTCCAAAAGAGGAGCAAGGAATGCTTACACTCCTCCTCTTTGGTCAATTCTGCCCTGGCCCTCCTGTAGGACAGGGCCTTCATCTCCAACAGTGAAGAGAGAACTCAATACTAATGGGCTTTGGGACACAATATACATGCATTAAAGCCAGTGGGAGGACAAAGGCCAAAAGAAAAGATCTCAGAATAAAAGGAAAAATTGAGTGTCAATTGCTGAGTCTTGGGTACCTTCAGGTCATGGAAAGCAGAAGAAAGGAGAGTTCAGTGATTTTCCTCTGAGAGTCCTTTCTTACACGTGATAGTCTCAGGTTCTCATCACTAAGTTCTCCTTAATTTTTCATCAATCTATGGGATACTGAACCTTCTGTCTCTTTCAGACCAGGGCAACTCAGTCAGTGCCATAGGGAACCATGATTTTTTAAACTCATATTTTTTTTCAGTTAAATGTTTTAAAAACACAATTTTAATATTCTTTTCAAAAAAAATTTGAGGGGGCAGCTAGGTGGCACAGTGAATAGAGTCAAGAGGACCTGAGTCCAATCCAGCCTCAGACACTTAACACTTAATAGCTGTGTGACCTTGGACAAGTCACTTAACACTAATTGCCCTGCCTTCCCCCCTCCAAAAAGCAAAAAAAAAAATTGGAGTTCCAGATTCTCCCTCCTCTCCCTTCTCCTTGAGAAGGAAAGAAATTTGATAGAGATTATACATGCACAGTCATACAAAACATATTTCCATATTAGCTATGTTGGAAAAGAAAACAGACCAAAACAAAATAAATAAACAAAAAAGAAAGTATATTTCAATCTGCACACAGACTCTATCAGTTCCTTCTCTGGAAGTGGATAGCCTTTTTCATCGTTAGTCCTCCAGAATTGTCTAAGATCATTGTATTGTTGAAAATAGCTGTCATTCACAGTCAACCACCATACAATATTGCTCTTACTGTTTATGATATTCCCCTAGTTCTTTTCACTTAACTTTTGATCAATTCATTTGTCTTCCCACGTTTTTCTTGAAGATAACACCTCAGTGATGAAGAATTCACAAAATCTGAAGGCAGACCACAATACTTAGAGACATTTCCAATTATTGGGCAGCTAGATGGAGTAGATGGCAGTTAGGTGTCACAAAAGATAGAGTACCAGGCCTGGAGTCAGGAAGACCTGAGTTTAAATCTGGCCTCAGACACTTGCTAGCTGTGTGACCATCGGAAAATCCTGTAACCCTGTTTGCTTCAGTTCCCTTATCTGTAAAATGAGCTGGAGAGGATATGCCACGATAACACCAAATGTGGTCATGAAGAATTGGACATGATTGAAACAAGTCAACAACAACAACAAACCATTAGGAATTTTTTTTCTTTATATAAAGCAAAAAAACCCTGTTTCCTTATAATTTCTGCCCATTGTTTGCAAGATCACCCTCTAAGTCTAACAGAGTAAATTGAATCCCTCTTCCACATATACAACAGACTTTCAAATAGTTGATGACATTTAACATGCTCCACCTGCCCAAGCTTCTCATATCTTAGCTAGTATCTCCAGTTTCTTCAGTGGATCCTTGTAAAGTATGATCTCCAATCATTCCACAATTATGTTCACCTTTCTCTGAACATGTCCCAATTTCTTGGTGTCTAAAAAGTGGTACCCACAACTGAACTTGATCTTCTAGGCAGAGAACCACAGAACTCTCACTTCTGTCTTTATAGACATTATGCCACTCTCAGTGAAACCTTTGATATCATTAGCTTTTTTGTCTGCAGTGATCTAGTGCTGAATTCCACTGAGCTTTAACTACAATATATAGTCCCAGATTTTCTCATGGGACCTCTTTACCCACATATCATTCATCCTATGCTTGCACTATACTTTTAAGACCAAGTATAGGTCTTCACATTTATTACTAATGAAGAAGATTTAGCCCATCAGTCAGTCTAGCACTATTAGTATCAGTTCTTATCATTTTGACAGGTTTATATCAGCACAGTCAAAGTACATGTGACTACCATTATCATTATCATCATTATTAAACAATGTATATTTAGCAAGCTACAAGGCTAGATGCTATGAAGAATATAAAGATCTATTGGAAGAAATTTCTCATCCTAGAAGCTTTTAGTCAGTTGGACAAGACAAGCACATCTAAAAAAAATAAGTAGGATTCAAGGTAAATAGTTCAACCATTTAAATCAATATCTATCAGCTATATGGCAACATCATGAAACAGGAAATAGAAATTTCATTCTATAACTAATTTGGACCATTCAGATCACCTCTCAGCAATCAAATACAATTCTTGTCCAATTAAACCACAGTTGAATAGAATTAGTTTAAGTTATATTAAAGCAATACAAAATGAAGAGAAGATATTTTGAAATAACTGGTTGATTTTATCATTATGCAGCTAATTTGATGATTTTGTCACCCAAAGAGAAGGGGGGGGAGTGTAATTAAGTTAATATCAGCTAAGATGTGGTCTCCCATATTGTTAATCACAGTTCTATATGTGCTAATGAGGTAATTATCTAGTCCTCTCCCTAGATTTACACCAGGGTGTTATTGGAATGGGAATCTGAAGATCTTCTCTACCCCTAGGTCCTTTGACAGGCTTAAATGACTCTGAGAACCTTCCTTGATTTGAAAATATACTCTGCCCCCTAATAGGCTGAATGTGGTCACATGGAGCCTGTGGCAGGAGGCTTGCTTTTCAGGAATGCTAACACCTTGCTACTTTGTGATTGGGCATTGGGTCACAAGGGTTGTTACATTCTCTGAGCCAGGAGAAGGCTACATATACCCTGATGTGAGGTTTTGTTTTGGGGCTCACTTTGAGAAGAGTTTTGTGATTTGACCAGATGAGACTCTGGGCAGCCATTGAGCCCCCCCCCGCCACACACACACACACACACACACACACACACAGCTTTGAAAACCCAGATGTTGGTGCTTCCCTCTCTGGTAACTGTGACTAGGTATGGATGTAATGGTCAGACAGTTGGAAACCTGTCTGATGATCTGTTTCTCTGTCTGCTTGTAACCTCTGTTTGTGTTCTCTGAAGTTCGGGGTACTGACCTTTTTCCTCTGAACCAGGTAAATGACATATGTTTGATTAAAGCAAGATTGTTAACCCATTTTGACTTGCTCTCCTTTAGAACAGCAGATCTAGGAATGTGTGTTAGCAGCAATCCTGGGTATGCTAGGGTGGTTGCTGCTACACAGGGTTGAAGAATTTTATTATTGACACTGCTTAGTTTGTTGTTGGTAGTGGTGGAGCTGGTAATACTAGAAGTGGGGGTGTAGGTGTGGGTGTGTGGGTGGGTATATATATGAAAAGCAATTCATACCTACAATGGATAGAGCCAAAATAAGCTATGATAAATGAACATTTGGGTTCTTTCTATCCCTGCAGGTGAAGTCACTAGGAGAAATGAGTATGTATGAACTAAAGAAGAATGAGGGAAGAAACCAATTTCTATAGATATGTAGAAATTCCATAACAATGGGGAAATTTTTTTTTTTATTTTTTAGCAGAAACAGAAAACAACCCATAATGTACTTGAAATCAAACAAGAAGAGTAAGGTTTAAATGTCAGGGGAAAATGTATAATTTTAGGAAGCCAAAGTAGATTGCAAAATAGCCAATAATGATAGTAAATGTCATCTAGCCAGTTAGTCCCCCTTAAGAATGAATGAGTAATAGAAAATGCAGCCATAGAACCTTAAGTAAAAAGCACTAAATGAACTTTGTAGTGTGAAATAGGTAGAGATGGGCTAGATCACTGTAAGGTAGACCCGCACAATTTGACAGTACGTAGGGACCAAAATTAAAATAGGGTAAACTTCTTCAGGCCACAGATAGGTTAGATTAGAGACAGACTGAATATAGTTGGTTGACTCAGGTCACATAATAAGCAGGAGAGTGTGTGCAGTGGCAACTCTACATTTTTCATAGACCACCCAAAATCCTTTAGTGGGCTGGATGTTGTGCAGCTCTTTTGTAAGGTCTTGTCAATCATAACACAATATCATGTAATCAAAGTTAGCAATTTTATATTTCATAATTGCTTCTGTACCTTCTTTGGTTAAGAATACATCTCCTAGGTACAACCAAGATGATGTAGAGAAGTCAGGAAGATGCCTGAGCTCTCCCCATTTTGCCTAAGAAACATTAAATCATGCCTCTAAACATATTCTGGAGAGACAAAATCCACAAAAAGAATGAAACAATTTTTCAACATAAGATAAATTGGAAGGACTTTAGGAAAGCTCTTTCTCACTCAGGTAAAAGGGGGGTATAGTCCACTGGTGTCCAGGCAAGCCAACAGGAATCTATAAGCCACAGCACAGATCAGCAATCAAGATCCCTCAGATCTGACTCAGCAAGCTAGTGGCACAGCAGGCCAACTCTGAGGACTCAAGTCCCAGTGCAGAAGGCAAATTGCCAAACCTGTAATGCTGGCACTATTAGGCTAGGCCACCCTAAAACAATGGGCAAATCACCAACACTTTAGGCTCTGGTGTGTGGAAAGTCAGTGACCAGGCCCCAGGCCTCCCACAGAAGAAGTTTGAGACAGTACCTCTTGTGCAGAGCTCAACTTTTAAAAATTAGCCAAAAAACTAAAAGAAACATAGAAAGCTATGGTGGCAGGGAAAACAAAAACATAAACTCAGAAGAGGACAACAGTATCTAAATGCCTACATGTGAAGCCTCAAAGGAGAAGATAAATTGGTCACAAGCACAAAAAGTCCTTTTGAAAGAGTTCACTAAGGATTTTTAAAATTAAGTAAGAGAGTTGGAAGAAAATGAGGGGAAAAAATGAGAATTATGCAGGAGGATTATAAAAAAGTCAACAGCTTGGAAAAAGAAGTACAAAAATGACTGAAGAAAATGATTCTTTAAAAAACAGAATTGGCCAATTGGGGTCAAATTTCCACTGCAAAAAAGAATTCCTTTGTAAGTAGAATTGGCCAAATGGAAAAAGAAGTACAAAAGTTAGTGGAAGAAAAGAATTCCTTAAAAATGAGAATTGGGTAAGTGGAAGCCAATGACTATATGAGACATCTAGTATCAGTCAAATGAAATCAAAAGAACAAAAAAAAGAGGAAAATATAAAATACCTCACTGGATAAACAACTGACCTGGAAAATAGATCCAGGAGAGAGAACTTAAGAATTACTGGACCACCTGAAAACCATGATCAAAAAACTAAAAAACAAAACAGTTTAGACATCATCTTTCAAGATATCAAAGAAAACTTTCAGAGGGTAAAATAATCATTGAAAATGAAAACTCCAAGGAATATTGTAACCAAACTCCAGAATTATCAAGTCAAGGATAAAGTACTTCAAGCAACCAGAAAGAAAAAGTTTAAATATGATGAATCCACAGTCATGATTACATAGGACACAGAAGTTTCTACATTAAAGAAACAAAGGGCTTAGAATATGATATTCTATAAGGCAAAGGAACTTGGTTTACATCCAAGAACCAACTATCCAGAAAAATTGGGCATAATTTTTCTGGGGAAAGGATGGATATTAAATGAAATAGAGGACTTTCAGATTTTCCTGATGAAAACACCAGAGCTGAACAGAAAATTAAATCTTCAAAAACAAGATTCAAAAGAAGCAAAACAGGTGAACAGAAGAGAAAAAACATGTTATTCAATAAGATTAAACTGTTTCCATCCTACAATGGAAGGTGATTCTTGTAACTCTTGAGAAATGTATCTCTATTAGGGAAGTTAAAAGTATACATTGATAGAGGGCGTGAGTAATAATTTCACTTTGATGTGATGAAAAAAATTAAGGATGAAAAAAATTGTATTGAGAAAAGCTTAGGCAGAATAGGATAAAATACTTCACATGAAGAGGTGCAAAATCCCTATTACAGTAGTGGGAAAGAACAGAGCAGGTAATCATTATTTGAACCTTATTCTTATCAGATTTGGCTCAAAGAGGGAATAACGCACCAACTCAGTTGGCTACAGAAAATTTATTTTACATATAGGGAAATAAAAAGGGAAAGGGGAAAGAAAAGAGAAGAGAGGGGCTGATACAAGGGAGGGCAGAAGGGAGGACAAAAGTAGAAGGGGAGAGGCAAAAGGGTGGATCTGACAGAAGGAAGTGCAGATTGAGAAAAGTGGTGGTCAAAAGCAAAATGCTAGTGAGGAGGGAAAGGGTGAAAGGAGAGAGAAAAGTATAAATGGGGGGAAATAGGATGGACATAAATACACAGTTAGTAATCATAACTATGAATGTGAATGGGACAAACTCTTCCATAAAACAGAAGTAGAGAGCAGATGAATTAAAAACTGGAATCCTACAATATATTGCTTACAGGAAACACATTTGAGATAGATACAGAATAAAGGTAAAAGGCTAGAGTAGAATATATAATACTTCAGAGGAACAAAAAAGAAGAGGTAGCGATCCTGATCTCAGACAAAGCAAAAGCAAAAATAAATCTAAATAAGGAAGGAAATTGCATCTTGCTAAAAAGGTACCATACACAATGAAGCAGTATCAGTACTAAACATATATGCACCAAATGGAATGGCATCCAAATACTTAAAGGAGAAGTTAGGTGAATTACAGAAAGAAATACACAGCAAAATTATATTAGTGGGGGACCTCAACCTCCCTCTCTCAAAATTAGATATGTATAACCACAAAATGAACAAGAAATAAGTTAAGGAGGTGAACAGAATTTTAGAAAAATTAGATATGGTGGTCCTCTGGAGAAAAATGAATGGGGATAAAAAAGGAATATAGCTTTTTCTCAGTGATAAATGGAACCTAAAAAGAAATTGGCCATATATTAGGTCATAAAAATCTCAAAATCCAATGCAGTGAGGGAGGCAGAGTCAAGATGGTGGAGTAGAAGCAGAACCTCCCCACTGCTCCAGCTTCCACCTTCCCCAATCCATGTAAAAAGGGGACCCTGAACTAATTTTGGAGCTGCAAAACCCACAAAATGACACAGAGAAGTTAAGGAGGACAGCCTGGCAGGCCGGCAGGAATCGGCCAGCGCAGGGCTCTGGGAGCCAAGCCCAGCCCCACGCCAAGGCTTTAGCCCCAGGGCAGGCCTGACCAGCCACTGGCCAGAGGGACTCCAGATCAGCCACAGCTGTGGCCGTTTCCAGATTTATCAACACATAGATGCAAAGGACAAAATGAGAGGTTGGTGCAGTCTGGACTTTGGGACCCAGTAAGTGGGAGTGCATGGCTTTTGCCCCTGGGGAGAGAAGCCACTGAGATGTCAACACAGCCAGCCAGTGCCACGTGGCAGATCAGCTCCTGGCCTGCAGAGTGTAGGGGGACTAAGCACCAGTCTGAGGGGTCATCGTTCTTGCTTTAACCTTCTTGGATCTGGATTGCAGTCCAGGGTGGAGGTCCTGGGGTGTGTGTCCAGCTTGCCAGAGCATGTGGAGATCTCAGAGAGCGCACCCATCTAATACCTCCAGCAGCTGAGAAAACCCCAGCGTTTGGGAGGAAAGCTCCCCTGTCTGGTGTCCTACTGTGGAAAAAAGCACATGGGTCAAGTGACTGAGGGGCGACATGACCAGGCAAAGGAAACAAAGCAGACAGAAGATTCCAACATTAGACTCCTATTTTGGGGACAAAAAGGAGCAAAGCATGGAATAGGAGGAAGACAGTGAAGTCAGAACTCCTGCACCAAAAGCTTCAAAGGTAAATACGAGCTGGTTACAGACCATTGAGGACATTAAGAAGCAGATAAGAGAAGTGGAGTAAAAATTGGGAAGAGAAATGAGAACGATGCAAGAAAATTATGAAATGAGAGTCAACAGCCTCACTGAGGAAACTAATACCTTAAAAAATAGACTAACTCAAATGGCAAAAGAGGCTCAAAAAGGCAATGAAGAGAAGAATGCCTTAAAATGCCAAATTTGCCAGATGGAAAAAGAATCTCAAAAGCTCCATGAGGAAAATCATTGCTTCAGAATTAGATTGGAGCAAATGGAAGCTAGTGACTTTATGAGAAATCAAGATGCTGTTAAACAGATCCAAACAAATGAAAGAATAGAAGGCAATGTGAAATATCTCATGGGAAAAACCACTGACCTGGAAAATAGATCCAGGAGAGATAATTCAAAAATTATTGGACTACCTGAAAGCCATGATAAAAGTAAGAACTTAGAAATCATCCTCCAGGAAGTTCTCAAAGAAAACTGCCCTGATGTTTTAGAACCAGATGGCAAAATGAGGTTGAAAGAACAAACTGATCTCCTCCTGAAGAAAAGATCCCAAAAAGAAAACTCCTAGGAATATTATTGCCAGGTTCCAGAATTCCCAGATTAAGGAGAGAATATTACAAGCAGCCAGGAAGAAACAACTTGAATATGGTGGAAACATGATCAGGATAACACAGGATCTGGCAGCTTCTACACTGCAGGATCAAAGGGCTTGGAATATGATATTCCACAGCTCAAAGGAGCTGGGATTAAAACCAAGAGTCACCTACCCAGCAAAAGTGAGTATCATGTTTCAGGGGAAAATATGGTCATTAAGTGGAATAGAGGACTTTAAAGCATTCTTGATGAAAAAACCAGAGTTGAATAGAAAATTTGACATTCAGATACAAGAAGCAAGAGAAGCATGAGAAGGTAAACATGGAAAAGAAATCATAAGGAACTTATCAAAGTTGAACTATTAACATTCCTACATGGAAAAACAATAATTAAAACCTTTCTCAGTAGTTGAAGGGAATACATATGAAGGGGACATATGTGAATGTGTGTATATATGTTTACAGGTATACATAGATAGAGGGCACAGGACCAATTTAACAGGAAGGGATGATACTTAAAAGGTGAAATTAAGAGGTGAGAGAGGAATATAATTAGAGGCGATGGGGAGAGACAGAATGGGGTAAACTATCTCATACAGAAGAGGCAAGGGAAAGTGGTTACAATGGAGGGGAAGAATAGGAAGGCAAACGGGAATGGGTCAATCTTATTCCCATTGAATTTGGCTTGAGGAGGGAATGAAATACACACTAAATAGGGTATCTCACCCTGCAGGAAAGTAGGGGGGAGGGAATGGGAGGGGGAATGATGGAAGGGAGGGCAGGCTGGGGGGGGATATTGGAAGCACTCACTTTTGAAAAAGGACGGGGTCAAAGTAGAGAATAGAACAAGTGGGAGGTCAGATAGGAGGGAGGGAAATATAGTCAGTCTTTTACAATATATCTACTATGGCAATGTTTTACACAGCTACACATATACAACCTATACTGAACTGCTTATCTTTCCAGTAAGGGTGAGTGACAAGGGAGGAAGGAAATGAATCTGGAATTCAGAGTTTTAAAATCAAATATTCAAATACACACACATGGGAGAAAATATGGGAGAGAGCAGATTGGAGGAGGGAATATCCTGTGGGACTGCTATTTTGGTGCTGTGGGTAGGGGAAAATAGGGGAGAAAATTTGTAACTCAAAATCTGGCAGAAATGATGTAAATCAGAAGTTAATAAAGCATTTGAAAAAAAATGCTATCCACCTCCAAAGAGAGAACTGATGAACTCTGACTGCATGTGAGACATATTTTTTTTTGCTTTTTTTTAATCTTTTTTTTCCAACATGGTTAATGTGAAAATGTGCTTTGTATTACTTCACATGTATAACCAACATTAAGTTGTTTGTCTTCTCCAGGAGGGGGCGTTGGGAAGAAGGATACAATTTGTAATTTTAAATAAATTATTATTTTTAAATATTTGGGAAATAATTAAATTACATATACATGTATAAATATATATATATATATATATATATGTACAATTAGGAGGCACACACATATACTAGCTACAAAGTAAGTATTTTTTAAAATCTTGACAGGCTAGGACATAAGTTCAAATCCAAGAAGGTGAAAACTAATAGGGAAAATGTGAAGTCATGTTAAAAATAATCTTAAATACAAGATTAGGAGGTTTTCATGGTCAAATCATGGTTCATCTAAAAAATGATACAGATTTTTAATGGACTAAAATTAATTAGCAACAACATTAAAGGACAACCAAGAAAGCAAATATAATAGATGGTTAAAATATAAACTACACAAGAATAGGGAGGTGAGAGCATTGCTATGTTCCCATAGATTTATATATATTTTTTTCCAACAGGTTGACTTTTATAGATATTTGTATAGGATAAATTACTTGTGTATGTTAAATTGAGGTGATTATATTTTATTCTTGAAGATGGTATATGTGTGTACGTGCATAGCTGTATAGATATATAATAGCAGTTAAGTGTTATAGTGGATAGAGTGCCAGTCTGAAGTCAAGAAGAGTCATCTTCCTGTGTTCAAAAATGGCCTCAGACACTTACTACCTGTGTGACACTGGGAAAGTCATTTAATTCTACTTGCCTCAGTTTCTTCATCAATAAAATCAATTGGGGAAAGAAATGGCAAACCACTTCAGTATCTTTGGCCAAGAAAACCTCAAATAGGGTAACAAAGATTTAGAGAGGATTGAAATGACTGAGCAACAACAAGTATGGTATGGTATGGTACGGTATGGTACGGTACAATACGGTACAATAAGGTACAGTATAGTATTGTACAGTATGGTATGGTGTGGTATGGTGTGTATATATAAATATATGTATCTGTGCATGCATATACACATATATGCGTATGTGTGCATGTATATATGTATGTACGTATATGACATTCAATTAATTTAATTCCCACTTCTCTCTAAATTTCTTGCTACTCTCAATAAAAATATATTATCACTGCTAGATGTTTTGTTATCTAGTGTTCGAAGGAAAGAAAATAAAGAGACATGTTTCTCAGTCCACAGTTTCAAAAAAAATCCAATGCAATAAGGCAGAAATGTTAAATGCATTCCTTTCATTCCATGATGCAATAAAAATTATGAGTTATAAGGGCCATGGAAGGATAGACTAAAAAATTATTGAAATTTAAATAATCTAATCCTAAAGAATGAGTGGTCAAACCACAAATCATAGAAACAATCAATAATTTCATCAAAGAAAACAACAGTTTCCAAAGAAATTCTTAGGGGAAATTTTATATATGTAAATGCTTACATGAATAAAACAGAGAAACATGGAATTGATTATTTAGGCATGCAACTAAAAAAGCTAGAAAAGAAACAAATTAAAAATCTCTAATTAAATACCAAATTAGAAAGTCTGAAAATCAAAGGAGAGATAAATAAAATTGAAAACAATAAAACTATTGAACTAATAAATAAAAATAAGTCTGTTTTATAAAAAAAAAACCAATAAGGTAGTTAAACCCTTGGATAATTTAATTTTTAAAAAAGAAAATGAAATTACAATTCTCAAAAATGAAAAGGTTGAACTTAACACCAATGAAGAGAAAATTAAAGGAATAATTAGAAGCTATTTTGGCCAACTGCATGTCAATAAAACTGAGAATCTAAGTGAAAACGATGAATATTTACAAAAATATAAATTGCCCAGATTAATAGAAGAGGAAATAAAATACTTAAATAACCCCATAGAAAAAGAAATTGAACAAGCTATCAATGAAATCCCTAAGAAAAAATCTCCCGGACTAGATAGACTTACAAGTTGTAGCACCAATGCAATATTCACAGCATCCACGGTCACTATAAATATATCTGTGTGATGCTCAATCACAAAATATAACAGACTCTCCATGTAGAGTATAGGAGCAAAACATTTATTCAGATACCTAAAAACCTAATCCCCAAACCAGTAAGCCAGTTTCATCATAGTAGCAAAGAAGTTAATAAGTCATAAAAGAACAGAAAGACACAGCAAGTTTTAGCCTTCCCACAAACCAACACAACACCAATATTTATTCACAAGCCTATCTGTCTCTCTCAGAAGCATCCTCTCCTCCCAACTGTCTAGCTTGCTGTAACTCACAGATTCCTGTAGGCTCTGCCCCACCCTTCAGCAAACTCCTCCCACCATAGGTTCCAAGTGATCACATTCAGCCTATTAAGAGGCAGAGCATGTTTGCAAAGCATGGAAGTTCTTTAAATTCCTTTAGGCTTATTAAGGGGCGGGGAAGATCTTTAAATTGATATTACCATTACACAAGTGATTTCTACCAAACAGTTAAAGAAAAATTGCTATACAATGCTATACAAAATATTTGCTATACAATGCTATACAAAATATTTGAAAAATGTAGGTGAAGGCATCCTACCAATTTCTGTTTTTGACACAAATATAGTGATAATACCTAAACCAGGAAGAGCCAAAGCAGAGAAAGTTGTAGACCAAATTCCCTAATGAATATAGATGCAAAAAATAATTTAAATAAAATATTAGCAAAGAGGTTATAGCAATTTATCACTGGGATTGTACACTATGAATAGGTGGGATTTATACCAGGAATCCAGAGCTGGCTCAATATTAGGAAAGCTATCAGCATAATTGACCACATTAATAACAAATCTAACAGAAATCCTATGATTAGCTCAATAGATGCACAAAAATCTTTTGATAGAATACAGTAACTATTCCTATTTTTTAAAAATCACTAAAGATCATAGAAATAAATGGAGTTTTCCTTAAAATGATAAGGAGTATCTAAAACCATCAGCAAGCATTATATGTGAAGGGGTGAAATAAAGATGCCCATTTTCACCATTATTATTCAATATTTCACTAAAAATGTTAACTTTAGTAACGAGAAGAAAAGGAAATTGATGGAATTAGAGAATAGGCAATGAGGAAATAAAATTATCCCTTTGCAGTTGAAATGATGGCTTACTCAGAGAACTGTAGAGAATCAACTAAAAAACTACTTAAAACAATTAACAACTTTAGCAACGTTTCAGGATATAAAATAAATTCACATAAATCAACATTTCCATATATTACGACAAAGTCCAGTAGCAAGAAATAGAAAGAGAAATTCCATTTAAAATAACTGTAGACAATATAAATTATTTGGGAGTCTATCTGCCAAGACCAACCTAGGAATTATATTAATACAATTACAAAACATTTTTTTACACAAATAGAGTCAAATATGAACAAATGGAAAAAATATCAATTGCTAATGGGTAGGCCAAGAAGATAAAATAAAAAATTACAATTCTACCTTAGTTATTTTACTTATTAAGTGCCATATCATTCAAACTACTAAAAATTATTTTTATAGAGCTAGAAAAAATAATAAAAATCACCTAGAAGAACAGAAGGACATAAGTGTCAAAGGATTTTTTTTTAAATGCAAAGGGGTAGAAACAGGACCTCTGCATGGCTCTACCTCCCATGACCTCCAATTAATGTAAAAGGGGTCTGTTAAACTTTGGAGCTACAGAACCCATGAAATGACATAGAGAAGCTAACCTCCCACTGAGGACAGCCCGGCAGGCCCACAGGAATCATCCAGAGCAACACTTTGTGAGCCGAGACGAGCCCCACACCGCGGTTTTAGCCCAAGGGTGGGCCTGACCAACCACCAGCTGAAGGGACTCCAGATCACCACCAGCTGTCGTGGTCCAGAATTATTAACACATAGATGCTAAGGACAAAGTGAGAGGTCAGTGCAGTATGGACTTTGGGGCCCAGTAGTTGGGAGTGCCTCAGGTTTTGCCCCCGGGGAAGAGTTGCTGAGGGTTGTGGCCCAGCTGCTGCCATGTGGCAGGTTCAGTTCCTGGCATGCAGAGTGTAGGGGGGCCAAGCAGCCAGTATGAGTGGTAATTGCTCTTGCTTTAACCTGTTTGGAGTTGGATTGCGGTCTAGGGTGGAGGTCCTAGGGTGTGTGACCAGCTTGCCAGAGCATGTGGAGGCTTCAGAGAGGGCACCCAACTAATACCTCTAGCAGCTGAGAAAACCCCAGCATTTGGAATGAAGCTCCCCCGTCTAGTGGCAGAGTCCTACTGTGGCAAAAAGCCCAAAAGTCAAGTAATTGAGTGGCAACATGACCAGGCAAAGGAAGCAAACCAAGCAAAGCAATCCAAAATTAGACTCCTATTTTGAGGACAAAAAGGATCAAATCATGGAAAAGGAAGAAGACAGTGAAGTCAGAATTCCTGCACCAAAAGTGTCAAAGAAAAATATGAGCTGTTTACAGGCCATAGAGAACTTTAAGAAGCAGATAAGAGAAGGGGAGAAAAAATTGGCAAGATAAATGAGAACAATGCAAGAAAATTATGAAATGAGAGTCAACAGCCTGACTCAGGAAAATAACACCTTAAAAAACAGACTAACTCAAATGGCAAAAGAGGCTCAAAAAGGCTGAATTTCTCAGATGGAAAAAGAATCTCAAAAGCTCACTGAGGAGAATCATTCCTTCAGAATTAGGTTGGAGCAAATGGAAGTTAGTGACTTTAAGAGAAATAAAGATGCTGTTAAACAGATCCAAACAAATGAAAGAATAGAAGGCAATATGAAATATCTCATTGGAAATACCACTGACTTGGAAAATAGATCCAGGAGAGATAATTTAAAAATTATTGGACTACCTGAAAGCCATGATTGAAGAAAGAACCTGGAAAATAACACCTTAAAAAACAGACTAACTCAAATGTCAAAAGAGACTCAAAAAGACAATGAGGAGAAGAATTCCTTAAAAAGCTGAATTTGCTAGATGGAAAAAGAATCTCAAAAGCTCGCTGAGAAGAATCATTCCTTCAGAATTAGATTGGAGGAAATGGAAGCTAGTGACTTTATGAGAAATCAAGATGTTGTTAAACAGATCCAAAACAAATGAAAGAATAGAAGGCAATATTAAATATCTCACGGGAAAAACCACTGACCTGGAAAATAGATCCAGGAGAGATAATTCAAAAATTATTGGACTACCTGAAAGCCATGATAAAAGAAAGAACCTAGAAATCATCTTCCAAGAAATTCTCAAGGAAAACTGTCCTGATGTTTTAGAACCAGAGGGCAAAATAGAAGTTGAAAGAATCTACTGATCACCCCCTGAAAAAGATAACCCCAAAAAAATTACTCCTAGGAATATTATAGCCAGGTTACAAAATTCCCAGATCAAGAAGAGAATATTACAAGCACCCAGGAAGAAACAATTTGAATATTGTGGAAACACAATCAGGATAACACAGGATCTGGCAGCTTCTACATGGAGGGATAAAAGGGCTTGGAATATGATATTCCAGAGGTCAAAGGAGCTGGGATTAAAACCAAGAATCACCTACCCAGCAAAACTGAGTATCATGTTTCAGGGGGAAATATGGTCATTCAGTGGAATAGAGGACTTTCAAACATTCTTGATGAAAAAACCAGAGTTGAATAAAAAATTTGGCATTCAGATACAAGATACAAGAGAAGGATGAGATGGTAAACAGGGAAAAGAAATCATAAGGAACTTATCAAAGTTGAACTATTAACATTCCTACATGGAAAAACAATAATTGTAACTGATGAAACTTTTCTCAGTATGCAAATAGTTGAAGGGAAAAAATATATATATATACACACACATATATGTCTATATCGGAGGGTATATGGGTGTATAAATACATATATGAATGTGTGTATATATGTTTACAGGGTTTACATAGATAGAGGGAACAGGACCAATTTAATAGGAAGGGATGATACTTAAAAGGTGAAATTAAGAGGTGAGGGAGGAATATTATGAGAGGAGATGGGGAGAGACAGAATGGGGTAAACTATCTCATATAGAAGAGGCAAGGGAAAATGGTTACAATGGAGGGGAAGAATATGAAGGCATGAGGGAATGGGTCTACCTTATTCTCATTGAATTTGGCTTGGGGAGGGAATGACATACACACTAAATAGGGTATCTCACCCTACAAGAGAGTAGCAGGGAAGGGGATGAAAAGGGGGGTGATGGAAAGTAGGACAGGCTGGGGGGGGAGGGAAATTGGAAGCACCCACTTTTGGAAAGGGATGGGATCAAAGTAGAGAATAGAACAAGTGGGAGGTGAGATAGGAGGGAGGGAAATATAATCAGTCTTTTACAATAT
This sequence comes from Petaurus breviceps papuanus, assembly GCF_028583685.1. NCBI lineage: Eukaryota > Metazoa > Chordata > Mammalia > Diprotodontia > Petauridae > Petaurus > Petaurus breviceps. The sequence goes on from NW_027185890.1 coordinate 8,094,318, forward strand.
ATCTACTATGGTAATGTTTTGCATAGCTACACATGTACAACCTATACTTAATTGCTTATCTTCCCAGTAAGGTTGGGTGATAAGGGAGTGTAATGGGAATGTAAATTTGAAGATCTTTCCTGCCCCTAGGCTAAAGTGCACCTGGAGCCTGGGGTGGGAGGCTTGTTTTTCAGTAGATACTTCTTGATTGGCCAGTGAGTCAATAAGGTTGTTACATTCTCTGAGCCAGGAGAAGGCTATATAAGCCCTGATGTGTAGCTTTGTTTTGGGGGCTCACTTTGAGAAGTGTTCTCTGATTTGATCTGGATTCTGGGAAGCCGTTGTCCAGAGCCTCCCGGCTTTGAAAAACTCAGATGTTGATTTGGTGTGGATGTAATGGTTGGACAGTTTGGAAATCTGTCTACTTGATCTGTTTCTGTCTTGATAATTCTGTCTGTATACTTTGAAGTTCAGGGTGCTGACCTTTTTCCCCTGAACTAGATAAAGGATACGTGTTTGACTGATTAAAGTAAGCTTGTTAACCCATTTTGAGTTGCTTCCCTTTATCAAAGCAGATCCAAGAACCTGTGTGAGCAGCCACTCTAAGGACACCGGGGTGCTTGCTGCTACAGGGAGGAAGGGAATGAATCTGGAATTCAAAGTTTTAAAATCAAATGTTATATATGTGTGTGTGTGTGTGTGTGTGTGTGTGTGTATACTATTATTAATACTATTTTACCTGTAATTGGGAAATAAGTTATATAGGCATTGGGGCATAGAGATTCACCATGCCCTACTGGAAAAGTTGAAGGTAGTATGGGAGAAGATATGGGAGAGAGCAGATTGGAGGAAGGGATATCCTGTAGGACTGGTATTTTGGGGCAGTGGGTTGGGGAAAAATGGGGAGAAAATTTGCAACTCATAATCTGGAGGAAATGAATGATGTAAATCAGAAGTAAATAAAGCATTTGAGAAAATGAGTAAGAAATGCAAAGCCAAGTGGCCTACTTATACCATAGCTAAAACTATATTATAAAGTAGCAATCATAAAAACTATTTGTTACTGGCTAAGAAATACAGTCATGGATTAGTAGAATAGGTTAGGTACACTATACACAGTAGTAAATAACTATAGTAATCTACTATTTGATAAACCCAAAGACTCCAATTTCTGGGAAAAGAACTTACTTTTTGATAAAACTTCCAGAAAAACTGGAAAATAGTTTGGCAGAAACTAGCATAAACCAACATCCCACACCCTATAAGAAGATAAAAATCATGTACCTAAATGGGTACATGATTTAGATACAAAGGGTTATACCATAATAAAATTAGGAGAGAAAGGAATAGTATACCTATCAGAATTAGGGAGAAGGGAAGAAATTATGACTAAACAAGAGATAGAGAACATTATGAAAAGGAAAGTGGGTAATTTTTATTACATTAAATTAAAAAGGGTTTGCCCAAACAAAACCAATGCAAACAAGATTTGAAGGAAAGCAGAAAACTGGGAAACAATTTTTATATCAAGTATCTCTAACAAAGGCCTCATTTCCAAAATATGTAGAGAACTGAGTCAAATTTATAGGAATACAAGTCATGCCCCAATTGATAATGGTCAATGGATATAAGCAGGCAGTTTTCAGATGAAGAAATTAAAGCTCTCTATAGTCATATGAAAAAAATTCTAGATCACTTTTCTTTTTGCTTTTTGGAGGGCAATTGGGGTTAAGTGACTTGCCCAAGGTCACACAGCTAAGTTTTTTTGTGTTAAGTGTCTGAGGCCGGACTTGTACTCACTGACTCCATGGCTGGTGCTCTACTCACTGTGCCACCTAGCTGCCTCTAAATCACTTTTAATTAGAGAAATGCAAATTAAAACAACTCTGATGTACCACACCACACCTATCAGTTTGGTTAATACAACAGAAAGGGAAAATGATAAATGTTGGAGAAGATGTGGCAAAATTGGAACACTAATGCATTATTGGTGGAGTTGTGAACTGATCAAAGAATTCTGGTGAGCAATTTGGAACTACACCCAAAGGGCTATAAAACTGTGCAAACCCATTGATCCAGCAATACCACTATGAGGGTCTGGATCCCAAAGAGATCAACAAAAGGGAAAAGGAAGGACCAACACATACAAAATGTTTATAGCAACTCTTTTGTGGTGGCAAAGAATTGGAATATGAGAACAGGCCCATGAATTGGTGAATGGCTGAACAAGTTGTGGTATATAAATGTAATGTAATACTATTGTTCTATAAGAAATGATGATCAGGTGGATTTCAGAAAAACCTAGAAAGACTTACATGAATAGATGCTGAGTGAAGTGACCAGAACCAGGAGCACTGTGTGATGCTCATTTGTAATAGACTTTGCTCTTCTCACCAATTCAATGATCCAAAGAAAATTCAAAAGAGCCATGATGGAAAATTCTATTCACATCCAGAGAAAGAACTATGGAGTCTGAATGCAGATCAAAGCATACTGTTTTCACTTTATTTTTTGCATTTTCTTTCTCATGTTTTCCCCCTTTTTTCTGATTCTTCTTTTACAATATGACTAATGTGGAAATATTTTAACATTATTCATGTTTAACCTGTATCAAATTGCTTATTTCCTTGGGGATGGGGGAAGGAAAAGCGGGAGGGAGAAAAGTTTAGAACTCAAAATCTTACAAAAATGAATGTTGAAAACTATCTCTACCTGTAATTAGTAGAAAAATAGATACTAGTAACTGCAAAAAAAAATACATCTCCTACCTGTAGTAGTAGGAAAAAAAATTCTCTTCTAAATATTTGTGGTATAATATTTTATAGTAAAGTCACATCCATTTAGAATAAATTGTTATTATATTAATGTCTTATATTAAAATGCATTATGGAATGTGGTAAAAAGTGTTGATCTAAGCCTAATTTCTCCCAGACTGATTCAAGTTTTCCTAGTAGTTTTTTTTTTAATTAATAGAGAATTCTTTCCTAAGAAGTTGTGTTTTCTTTTTTGTTGAACCCTGAATTGGGTCGATTTTTTTTTAATTTTCCCTTATCTAGTCTACTCCATTAACCTACCCCTTCATTTTTAACCAGTATTTGATGGTTTGGATGTTTTTATAATATAGTTTAAGGTCCAGAAACACTATTCCCCCTTTGTCTCTAAATCTTTTCTTTATTTCCCATAATATTCTAGATCTTTTGTTTCTCTGAATTAATTTTATAATTTTTCAAGTTTTGTAAAATATTTCTTTGATATTCATTGACATACAATTAAAAGTGTAAATTAACTTTGGCTATATTGTAATATTTATTATATTGGCATGATCCTGCCACGGACACTTAATTTTCTTCCAGCTACTTAAGTTGTTTATTTCTTTAAGGAGTACTTTGTAATTGAATCTAAAAAAGTATTTGGTGTATTTTGTTAGATTGATCCCCAAATATTTTATTCATTCTATAATTATTTGGAATTATATTTCCGTTTATAATGTTGCTTCTAATTATTTTTATTATTCTGTAGTCCATAAACAACCTCAGTGCCCTTTTCTTCAATTTGATTATTCCCAATGACCTATTCCTCCACTTACCTAAATTACACATGTAAATGGTAATTCTCTTGATCTTGACATTACTGAAAAATACTTCATTTTCATATTGATGATCTCTGAAATTCCCTTATCGGATCACAATCTCTTATGATTCCACCTCTACCTGTGCCTTGAAACCTTAAGCCTTACTCATTGTGCTCACTGTGCCTCTAATCCTTTAGGTCTTTCCTCAGTCATAATCCCTGCACTGGCTATTCTCTCCTTTCTCTACGTTGAACCCTTAGTGAAGCAATTTAATTCTATACTTCCCTCTTCTCTTGAATCCCTTGCTCCCTTATCTTATTGCTGATCTTTTTTTCAATCCTGTATGATTCTATCTGCTGCCTTCACCCCGATACACATGCTGCCAAATTAAACTAGTGAAAAGCACTAAACCATGCTGGTTGGATTCACGACAAATTTACATTATATAATCTTAACTGGGCCCTCACTGCAACAAAGCAATCTTTTTACACTTCCATAACTGACTATCCCACTCAGTGAAGTGGCTTTTCTAGATATTTTTACCCTTCCTCAAACTCATCCCTCATGTTTTCTCCTCCCCAATCCTTTCAGCAAATAACACTGATTTCACTGAAAAAAAATGAGGCCATTCACTGAAAAATTCCTCTTCTCTTCTCCTCAACTCATATCACTCAAATGCCTTCTGCCACTATCTCTGCCTTCACACCTGTCTCACTTATAATGAGGTGAACGCTGCTCCTTGCCAAGGCAAATCCTTCTACATGCAAATGTGATTCCATTCCATACAATATTTTCAGCATATCTCTATTATTCCCACTCTTTCATTTTTTTTCTTGCTCTTCTTCCTACTGTCTATTTTTCTACAATCTAGAAGCATGTCAATGTCTCCCCCATCTTCAAAAAAAACTTCATTTGATTCATCTTTAGTAATTCATTTTTAGTAACTTAGTAATTCACCTTTAGTAATCATCTCATATCTCTCTCCCTTTTTGTGCCTCACCTTCTTGAGAAAGCCATCTATAAGAGTGCTTCTACTTTCTTTCCTTTCACTCTCTTCCTAATTCTATAGTTTTGCTCTGAACTCATCATTCCACCAGAACTGCCCTCTCCAAAGTTATCAATACTCTTTTTTAATTTTAAAAAATTGTTTTAACTTCTTTAAAAATAAGTAGTACAATTACATAGTAACATAAATTTTATTAAATAAACCCCATATTTTCTAAAAGAAAACAATGAGTGAGAAGAGTGGCATTTCTTTACAATTTTGCAGACCTCTTTAATGACTCACTTAGTAGATGGCAGTAAGATATTTCTGTATGCTTCTGCATTCAGTCTATGAGGAGAAGTTGTTTTGGTTGAAGTATATGAAGAAAATCTGGCCTCATCCAGACATGTAGGAGGAAAAAATGAGTATTTGAGTTGCTTTTTTCGATAATCGTGGACATTTTTTCAGTACTCACCAAAACTCTGCAAGAGGTAGTTTCTTAAAGGTTACCCATGATGTGAAATCTGAGACCACATCAGTGAATGAATGGGAGTGAAAAAGGAAAATCATGAAAACAGTTTTAAACTTAGAGACTTTATAAAAAAAATCTAGGGGATCCTCATTGTCTGAGGATCATACCTTGAGAACTGCTGGTGTAATAATTGCTACCATTTACATAGCACTTACTCTCTGCCAGGCACTGTGCTAAGCACTTTACAATTATTATCTCATCAGATTATTACAACAACCTTAGGCTGTAGGTATTATTATTATTCACAATGTATAGATGAGGAAGCTGGGGCAAAAGTTCTTTTACAGAGTCTGCAAGTTCAGAATTATTTTCACAATTCGTCTTCCCCTCCCCAAGAAGATGATTTTTAAATTCCCTTACCAATCTAAGATCCTTTCATTTTCCCCTTATGTGTCTGCTTCCCTCTAGTCTACTAATATAGACTTTTATCTGATACAAATTCTCACTTGACCAGGCAATTTAAAAGTCAGAAAATTGTTAGGTTGACACTGGAAATATGCTGCAAAGGAAGTGGTCTTCTTGAGAAGGCTTTCTTCTTCTGGCTTTGCGATTGATAAGAGAAAAAATACAATATAATTTGGAATATAATGTGCTAGCAAAATCTATGGATCCTTAGAAACTGCATTGCCTTTGTCACATATTTATACAACTATTCTTAGACACATATGCATAGATATTCCTTGCTTTACCTCTTTCCATCTCTCCTTACTCTTTTTAGTCTATACCTCTACACTAATTTTTGTTTTTATTCTCTGTAACCAAAATATTCATTCTCCAATCTATTCTCTCTTTAATACAATTCAGTTCAACAAGAATTACGGTCTACTATATTCCAGGAACAGTGTTAGGTACTAGAGATATTTTAAAAACTAGACAAGTCAGTCTCTACTCACAAGGAACTTGCATTATACTGAGAAGATACAACTTATACACAGATAAGTACATTAAAAATATGTGCAAAAAATAAATGTTAAATATCATTGTTGGAGAGAAAGGCAAGAGAAACTCATACCTAATGGAATTGGAAGAGATTTCTTGTAGAAGGAAGCACTTGAGCTAAGCCTCAAGTAGCAAGTGGGTTCTAAAAGATGTTGTTTAGGAGAGAGAGCATCCTAGGAGTGGAATGTGCAAAGACAAGGGGATGGAGGTGCAGTACTTACCTTCACATGGGGCATGTTGAAGCCAATTCTAAACAGAGAGCCAAGTGTTAAAGTTTCAGTGTGAGCATTTACATTTTGGAAATCAGCAAAAAAAAAAATCAGGGATTGATTTATTACCTTATAATTGTCTAAACTCAAGAAAATAATGGGAAAATATTATTAATGCAGATTAAACTTGAGTGTGTCAAACATACAATTTTTGGAGAACAAGCTGTTAAACATTTACTCCAACCTCTTACTACATCCTTGGTGCAGGAGTTGTCTTATTTACTCTGTGCCTTCACTTCAAGGCCCAGTACATTATGGACCTAATCTGATAGGATTGACTCTTATAAAAGAGTCTGGGCCTCCCAAGTGAGCTCCAAGGGGCCTATTCAACCACTTCAGGAAGGTGTAAGAACTTCCCCTATGTGTGTTCTAAACCTGTAGTGAATTACCCTGGCCCAGAGGGACTCTATAACTTCCCTTTTACTTGAAAACACAAAAGAGAACAAAATGGCCAAAAAGGGCAAAATAAAGTATGTTGTTATTTGGGAACAAAAAAGGACTAGGCATATTAACCCTGATGTCTATGTCTAGGTCTCTCTTAAAAAACACACACAGGGCGGCCAGGTAGCACAGAGAGTAAGAGCACCAGCCCCAGTGTTGGGATGACCTGGGGATCGAATCCGGGCTCTGATACTTAGCAGCACACCCAGAAATAACTGGCCATGTAACCTTGAGCAAGTTACTTAACCCCAATTGCTTAGGGGCGGCCAGGTGGCTCAGCGAGTAAGAGCAGTGGCCCCAGTGTTGTGATGACCTAGGGATCGAATCTGGGCTCTGATACTTAGCAGCACACCCAGAAATAACTGGCCATGTAACCTTGAGCAAGTTACTTAATCCCAATTGCTTAAAAGCACACACACACACACACACACACACACACACACAACTCCTGGGTACTAGGAACATGTTTGTACTTAATGAATGTTAAATAATTACTATATGTGTGCTAATAATCATGCTAAACCATCTTTCTAGATATTAAACTAAGAAAAATTTCATAACATTGATTTAAGCTGTTTCCAAACCATAAAGGAAAGGCTTCAACAGCAAATACCGATGAAGAATCCACATAAATCCCATTACTTTGTTAAGAGGGTTTTACATAGGTTCTTCCTGCCCACTGCTATGAAAATGTATCCCAAGGATCTCCCCAAAGGACTTTTCAGTGACAGACCTACATTCTCACTGAGAATTTATAGTGCCACTAAATTGTGTCACTAAAAACTGACCACTTCGGTTCAGAGGCAGCCAAGTGAGGTTCTCATTAGTTCTATATACACACACATACATATACATATACATACATACATACATATATATAAATTCCTATTGGCTTTTGCAAGAATCTCCTGGTTCTATCATCACCACTACTGACTATTATGGGTGATTGAGGGGCCCTGTGAGCTTGTGGGCTACATCTTTGAAGAATCAAGGCAATGTGTTGTCCCAACTGCATGTCACAATGCCAGATAGTTTGAAATTTTAGGTAACAAGGGATGCAAGTGGCAGCAAAATAAGTCCAGAATATACTATAAATGTATCCTTTCATTTCTCAATATCTCAGTAATATGAAGAGGTTCCTGTTAAGGCCTCATCATCTAAGTCATCCCTGAAAAATAATCATTCCTAAACTATTTTGTTTATTGTCTTCTCCCCTGTCATTGAATTGGGGTCATTTATAATAAAAATTTTAATTAGGGTTCTCTCTGTGAGTTCTAGGAGTATTTAAATAAAGAGACTAATTGGTTTCTCTACTCATTTCATTTCCTTCACTTGGTAGCAAAAGCTTTCCAATTAAGTGATTATATGGTAGCTTAGCATTTACTCTAGAAAAAAAGGAGAAAGTTCATGCATAAGACTTCTGTGTCCAAATGAGATGGTTTAATGGATACTCTGCATAGCTAACCATGGCATCAGGAGAGCTAGAGATGGGAAGGAGATTGCAGTCTCCCCCCAAGTCTGCATCCAGATCGGAGAGATGGCATAGTAGTTCTTAAGATGGTATCCAAACTTTCCCTTTTTTGTATAGGAAAAGTCTGATCTCTGATGACTCTTAGGAATATTCTTACTTTTCTGGTATTCCTGGATGATGAGTAGTGGTTAGCAAGGAGTTGTCTGCTATATCCATTTCTAGATCTACACTTTGACATCATTGGTTGCTATATATTGATAGTGAAATGAGAGGAGAAAGGCTCTAGCAAATGTTACCTAGCTGTCTGAGTTTAAAAAATGTTTTTAAAAATTTAATCTGCATTATTAACATTTTCTAATGCTTTCTTATGAAAAAAAATAACTAATAACAAAAACAACAAACCAAGCCTTGATTCTATTTACTGACTTCCAAAGATTAAATGCTCACATAAAAATTTAATAATCAGCCCTCATGAGATGGTTTGAATTGGCCCCAGAATGCCCCTAGATGAAAAATATAGGAGTGGATTCTCTCCCTACCTAATGAAAATTGGCTAAAAAAAAAGGAGATATGGAGGATCTTACCTGTGACTTCAGGTGCTAGAAGGCCTTTGGGACCCAGGTAGACATATATATTTATATATGTATGTGTGCATATGTGTATCCAATTTGGATGTACGTATATGTATTCCTTGTGTATTGAGACTTGCAGTCTCAATCGTTAGATCACAAGTTTGTTTTGTTTTAATTAAATTTAATTGTTAATTAACAAAAATCAGTCTTTTCTCCCCTTCACATACCTGGTGTCACCCTCTTTAATTGATAAAGACAAACATAACAACTATTATATGTGTGTGTAGGTGAATTTATGACCAAATAAGAGATAGGGAGCATCACAGAAGGTAAAATAGAAAATTTGATTACATGAAGTTAAAAAGTTTTTGCTCAAACAAAAGCCAAAAATAAAAGTAAAGAATGAAACTGAGGTGGGAGGAAATTTACCACAAGATCTTTTCATGAAGGTCTCATTTCTTAAATATATAGAGAAGTGAGCCAAGTTTATATAAAAAAATAAGAGCCATTCCCCAACTGATGAGTGATCAAGGGTTATGAAAAGTCAATTTTTAGAGCAGATATTAAACTTATCAATAGTCATATGAAAAAAATGCTCTAAATCACTAATATAAAAGGCAAGTGAAAACAATGCTAATCTATCACTTTACATTTATCAGATTGGTTCACATGATAGAAAAGGAAAATAACAAATGTTGGTAGGGATATGGAAAAATAGGAACACTAGTGGACTGTGGTGATAGACCTGTGGACTGGTCCAACCATTCTAGAGAATAATTTGGAAATATTCCCAATGGGCTATGAAATCATGCATACCCTTTGACCCAACAATTACCACTGCTGGGTCTTTATCCCAAAGATATCAAAGAACCAAAATTATTTATATCAACTCTTTTGTGGTGGCAAGAAATCAGAAATAAAGAAGATGCTTTTCAATTGGGGAATGGCTGAACAAGTTTGGTATATGATTGTAATGGAGTAATATTGTGCTATAAGAAATAATCAGAAGAGTGGTTTCAGAAATACCTGGAAAAACTTATATGAACTGATGCAATGGGAAGTGAGCAGAACCAGGAGAACATTGTACATAGTAACAGCAATATTGCAATAATGATCAATTGTGAAAGACTTAGGTACTCTGATCAATACAATAATCCAAGATGATTCCAAAGGACTCATGAGGAAAAATGCTATTCACCTCCAGAAGAAAAAAAACTTTTGAATTCTGAGCAAAGACTGAAGCATTTTTTTAAATTTTCTTACTTTTTTGCAACAAGGCTAATATGGAAACATTTTGTATGACTTGACATATATGATGAGCATCATATTGCTTGCCTTCTAATGAGTGGGGGGAGGACTAGCAGAAGGGAAAGAATTTGAATCTCAAAAAACTATAATAAATTTAAAAAAGAACAAATGTGTATAGTTAAGCAAAACAAATTCCTACACTGACCATGTACCAAAAAACATCTCAATCTGAACTCTAAGTCCATCCTCTCTCTATCAAGAGGTGGGTACCATGTTCATTATGACTGCACTGAAATTGTGATTGGTTACTATGCTGATCAGAGTACATTAGACTTTCATTTTTTAAAAGTTTATTTTATTTTTAATTTATAAAATAAAACAAGTATTTCCAAAAATAGTATAACAAAAAAGAGAATTGCACATGAAACTGCAACTCTATTAAGTACAATTTAAATAATAAAGTTATCAAGTAATTTTCTTTTTTTCTTTTTTTCTTTCTTCTACCCCTAACTCACTCTAGAGGTAGCTACCATTAGACACAAATAGGTATAATATTAATATATGTACATATTTTGTATATGTCAAATTATTCTATACATACCTCTTTTCATCAGTTCTTTCTCCAGATGCAGATAGCATCTTCATATTTCTTTTAATTTGCATATTTGTAATAATGAAAATGACTGTCACTCAAAGTCATTCCTAAAATAATATTGTTGCTACTGTATACAATGTTCTCTTGGTTTTGCTAATTTCACTCTTCATTATTTTGTGCAAGTCTTTCCACAGTTTTCTAAGATCATTAAGCTCCTCATTTCTTATACCACAATATTCCATGACAACCATATACCACAACATTTTATTTAAATTGTTTTTTTTCCTTGATGCTTGCAATATTTCTCCTTAAACTAGGAGTTTTGAATCTTTGCTATGATATTCCTGTAAGTTTTCCTCCTCAAATTTCTTTCAGGTGGTGAATAGTAGATTTTTTTCTATTTCTACTTAACCCTCTTGTTCTAGAACTTCAGGGTAATTTTCCTTAATGATTTCTTGCAATAATATATCCAAATTGTTTTCTTCATTGTAACTTTTGTGTAGACTTAAAATTCTTTTATTGTCTTTTCTTGATCTGTTCTCCAGGTCAGTTGTTTTTCTAATGAGATGTTTCATATTCTCTTGTATTTTTTCTAGTTTTTTATCTCTCATGTCTTATGACATCATTTGATTCCTCTTGCCCAATTTTAGTTCTCCCTAAGTCTTTCAAGGTTGTATTTACCATTTTGTCACTCTATCAATAGTTCTCCTCTTTCTACTTACTTCATTTTGTATCAGTTCATACAAGTGTTCCCAGGTTTCTGTGAAAGCATCACCTTCATCTTTTCTTACAGCACAATAATATTTCATCACATATATATCATAACTTGTTCCAGCATTCCCCAATTGATGGGCACTCTCTAAGTTTCCAGTTATTTGACACTACAAAAAGCTGCTATAAATATTTTTAACATTCTCAGTTAGTGTTTGTTTTATTTCATAATTCCTCTATCAATCTTCCCTTTCTTTTATTCCTCTCTCTTCCTTTTCCCCAGGTGAACCTGGAGTTAGGAATACCTGAGTTCAAACTTGGCCTCAGACGTTTACTATCTGTGTGACCTTGGGCAAGTCACTTCCATCTGTATTAGTTTCTTCAGCTCTATAAATGTTAATAATAATAGCACCAGCCTCTTAGAGTTGTGAAGATCAAATGAAACATTTGTAAAGTGCTTAGCACAGTGTCTGTCACATAGTAGATACCCTATAAGTGATATAAATATTAGTTATCATTATTATCATGATTACCATTATGATCAGGAATGCTTGGAAATCTGTTTCCTTAAAGGTCCATGTTTTTCTCTACGGGATTATTCTCAATTTTTCTGGGTAAGATATTTTTGGTTGCAAATCTATTCCTTACCCTTTTGGAATATCGGATTCCAATATCTCTGCAAAATTGTATGTAATCCCAACTGTGCCTCCTTGGTACTTGAATTCTTTCTTTTTGGCTACTTACAGTATTTTTTCCTTCAACTTGGAAGTTCTTTTCATATGGGGTTTTTATTTAGCTTGCATTTATCAGGTAACTAAGAGCTTCTTTCAATTTATACCTTGCCCCCTGGTTCTAAGACAACTGGAAAGTTTTCTTTTATAATTCCTTAAAAATGAAGTCTAGACTCTTTTTGTTGGTCATGATATTCAGACAGGCCAGTGATACTTAAATTATCTTTCTTTGATATGTTTTCTAGGTCAGTTATTTTTTGTTATCAGATATCTTACATTTTCTTCTATTTTTTTGGTTTTTTAATTTTGTCTTAATATGTCTTGTCACATAAAGACATTATCTACTCTTTGATCCATTCTAATTTTCTGAAATTTTGTTTCTTGGGTAAGATTTTGCATTCTTTTGTCAAGATTTTAATTCCATTTCCAATTCTTTCTACCTACAGCCCTAATTTTTCCCCAGTTTTTCCTTTAGTGCTCTCATTTCATTTATAAAAACATTGTAATTATTAAAAGAAAAAAACTATTGATTCATCTTTTCTGGGAATTCTAGTTGACTGTGCCCAAGCTGTGTTTTGTTGTTGTTGTTAAGGTTTTTCTTTTCTTTTTCTTTTTTCTTTTTTTTTTTAAGCAATCGGGGTTAAGTAACTTGCTCAAGGTTACATGGCCAGTTATTTCTGGGTGTGGTGCTAAGTATCTGAGCCTGGATTTGATCCCCAGGTCATCCCGACACTGGACCCAGTGCTGTTACTTGCTGAGCCACCTGGCCGCCCCCTAAGGTTTTTCTTAGAGATATTTTTGAGTCATTCTTTGATTTGTTTCTTGAGCATCCTACCCACCATAATGGATTTTTTTGTTTGCTCATTCTGCCAAACTATTTACTGACTTTTCACTTTTTTTAGGGTTGGGAATTCTGAAGGGAATGTCTGGACTAACCTTATGTCCCCAAGGTTCCTGTTGCTACTTTCTTTGGATATTGAGTGCTATGTTATTCTCAAATCTCTGGGACAACTAAAGCTGGGGACTAAAGCTTTTGGTGTCAGTAGTCTGACCCAAGTCACTGTTGACTTATTGTTGCCCTTATCTGAGTTCAAGTTCGTGACCTGGGTTGGGGTCTGAGAAATATATTTGTGGTTTTGACTCTGGCTGGAGTTCTAGGACCTACTGCTGCATATAATTACTATAAGCTATGTGGAAAGCTCTACTATTTCACCGTAAGAGTGACTTTTAGTCTGTGACTCTTGCCCTGGTTATTCTGTTACAGGTTTAAGACTGGACTGGAATCTGGAATTGATATCTCATTATGCTTCTTGCTTTTGAATTTAGGGTGACTCAGTTACCCCTAATCTATGATCTAGAACTGAGTAGTGAATAACAGAGCTTCCATTTTGTACCTATTTCTGCACCCTGCACAAGTTTAGGCCCCTCTGTGCTATATTTGGGACCTCTTTTGGTCCTGTTGCACAGTTTCTTCCTGTGCTGGAATGTCAGTTGTTCCTGGCTAGATCTTCTCCTTGAAGTCCACAGAACTCTCTCTCTGCTCCCTTTACCAACCTGGGCTGGAAAAAAAAATGATTACATGTGATTTTTTTCCTTGAATTTCCCAATCAGGATTTAGTCTGATATATTTTCTAAATCTGTTTGGGGACTTACAAGGTAGATTTTGTCTGAAATTCTTCCTATTACTCCACCATATTCAAATCATCTATTGGTTCACTAAATGCCAGTTCACTAGACTGAATAACACCATTTATATCTTGCAAGAGGATAGGTAGAAGAAAGTTAGGCTTTGCCCAGTGATCTTAAATAATTCATTAATTGCAAAAAGAAATGTTAAAGGCATACAATATAAATAAATTTTAAAAATTTAGAACTTCCAATTTATGTAGCACAAACTCAGGTGATGAGATATTAGGAGGTAACCACTGAGAACTTAGAAGAACAAAGAATTAATGACAAAATATGGGAACTACTACTTGGAAGAAGTGGTGCTAAAAAAATTTGTACTTCCAATTTCACCGAGGGACAAATTGGAATGTATATATTTAAAAGAGTAATATTAAATAATTTGAATAATTTACCATTTTTTTCCTTCAAATCACAATTATCTATTGAAGAAATTATGGAAAGAGGCACACTGACCCACTGTTGATGGAGCTGTAGACTTGTATAACCGTTCTGTAAGCAATTTGGAATTATGAAAATTAAGTACTAAAAATATGCATACTATTTTGGACCAGAGATTCCCATCTACCCCTACATATACAATATGAGAAGGCTATTGACAAAAGGAAGGATTTCATTTTATGCCAAAATATTTATAGCAGTACATTCTATGGCAGCAAAGGACTAGAATCAAATTAGATGTCCATCAATTGGGGAAACAGCTAAATAAATGTGGCAAATGAATGCAATGCAACATAAGAAATAATAAATTAGATGATTTCAAAAAGGGCTAGACTTATTCCATGAACAGATGCAATATGAAGTAAGCAAAACTAGGAAAATAAAATATAGAGTGACCCCAACAGTGTAAATGAAAAAGAAAAATAGCCACAAAATAATAAAAAGTGAATGTTATAAAATTATTTTTAAAAATAAGTTTGACCCCACAGGAGAGATATAGGAGCTAGGAAAGGATATTTAGGTGCAGAACATTGCATATTATGTTAGGGTTTTTTTCCAATTAATTGATTGGTTTTATCTTTTGTTTCCTTTTCTTCCCTTTTTTATTATTTTTTTAAAATGCTCTGTTATAAAGAATTACTCTCTGGGAGGGTGCCAGAAAAAAAGGATATGGAGGAAATTTATGTGATGTCCAAAGAAAAGATATCAATAAAATATATTTTAATAATCATAATTATTCTCCTTCTGAGGCAGATGCCAACTATAATTTATCTCAATTATACAGGTAGAAAAAACTGAAACCTCTCCAAAGTTTTCACTTTTGATAGGATATCAATCCATGCAGAGCTACAATATTCATTACATAACTTCACTAAATCCATTTTTCTTTCTTTGCATGCTTTTTCAAAACCAACCAGGAGTTACTAAGACTTCCAAAGCAAACTGACAAAACTGTGGAAAATACATAAGCTGGAAAATTTAAATATGCTAATTCTCTGACTAATTAGAGGAGCAGACTTAACACCATTCTTGATTCTACAGTTGACCCCTGATGACCAAATAAAAAGTCCAAACTCTGCTAGTAGTGCAACATTTTGACTTTTTAAATTGTTTACAGAAAAGGAACACTGAAAGTGTATATTAGAAAACTTCCTCTAACAAATCCAAAACACATGCCAGTTCATAGACGAGTAATAAACTCAAAGGGACCTATGTTGACAGTTTCATTGCTTTTAGTGAGACCCTACAAAAATTTGGAAGCGTAACTATAAACATCCCTTCATTTATGTTTTCTTTTTTGATGCCAAAATTTTGGGGAGGGGGATTAAGATAAATCATTCTCTATCTTCTTATATTAAGTAATTCTTAAGGGAAATTGTTACAGATCTGAAAGGACATCATTTGTAAATCAGATGCAACTTTCATTAATTTTACCTATTTGCTTCTTTGATTGCTCTGCTGCTTTTATTATCTAATATGAAATAATTTCCCTTCCTTGAAAGTGATAAAAATTATTTACAAAACACATCTGTTGTTTTGTATTCCATAATCACCTATGATGATAAATTACTGCACATGACAAAGGTTATAAAATTTCTCCAATACTCCAATAAGTATGCAATCAGAGTGTTAGAAAGGATTTTATAACTTAAAATAGCAAATTATCAATAATATCCCATAGCCACATGATGAAAATGAAGTGGCATCTAGTAAAGCTATGGTTGTTCAAGTCCATCTCTGAATGAACCAGTTTTACTTTACTTCAATTCCTACTTGACCCTCTCTTTCATGGCACTGCTTGAAGGCTCTAATCATGATGATTATCATGGAAAAGAAAGACATAAAGAAGAGTTTACTTGGGTATACTGGACTTTTTATCACTAGTGATTCTATGGACTCAGCTTAGTAGTTGTCAAGGCCAAGTATGCTCTAAAAGTAGAAATGGATTTATACATTACCATAAACTTTTTAAACATATTATGACATGAGACTGATACACCCCAGGTTTGGTTTGGTTTGATTTTGTCTTTACCTGTTCTGATTGCACTTCATTTCCTTTTGCCTTCTACTGAGAATAATGTTACCATCATAAGGTTTCACTTTAAGCTTGCCCTGTTGTCTTGAATTCGTTCTCTATAAGTTTCCATTCTCCCTTACTCTTTCATTTTGAAAATTTGGATTCTGACTAGGCTACATTGGAGTTACTGCTGGTACACCAGGTGGTTCCTGAACTTTGCTTCAAGACAACCAATAGCCTTAAAATACTGTAGGGTTCTAAAGGTCATCTTTGGCTGTAAGACAGGAAACACTGCATCTATGTGGAATCAAATGTGAGGAGAACCTTCCTATAACAAGGAGCTAAAGATGATTCAGGGCAGAGAAACAATGCTGTAGACAAGGGTCTTGGCTGAGTGAACTTTAATGTGCTACACTAAAACATTCAACTGAAGTTGAAATGTTTAGTTATCACTTCACTCAAGTCAGAGAAATTCCTGTCCATTGGGTTTGGTGGTTGGATTAAATGCCAGGTGCCAGGATTACTATAGCCCAAAAGTCACTGTATTACAAGTAAGGAAAGGTCTCTCTCCTAGGATTTGGTCTGTTCTGTTTAAAGAAAAAGATTTGTTTTGTTCCATAAATGTACTTCAAGTTAACCCAAACTGAACAATTTCCTCCAACTTGTTTTTTGTTTGTTTATGGTTCTTTTTTCTTGTTTTGTTTTGTTTTTTGTTTTGCAACTGGTTGATGTGTGGCAGTAGGTGTTGCATGGGGATCAAGAGAAGCATTGGTGCCCAAACCACCTGAAGTTCTTTAAAGATTCCCTAATAACAAAGTAGGTTTAGTCCCTAGACACCAAACTTACTGTACATTCTCATTTGTCAAGGTTCTCTGAAATTTCTGAAAACCTTCTCTTAGTCTGGATGAATAAAAAACCCTTTGAATTTTCACAAAGGTTTGCCTGGTTCTTGACACCTCTGAAGGTGCTACTCCAACCAAAGTTAGATGGAGCATCATTAGATAATATAGCAGGAAGGTACTTAAAAGACAATTTAGTACAAGCCTTAATTTTACAGATTAGGAAATTGAGCACCATGGTCACAATGGTAGAAAGCATTAAGGGTAAAATTTGATACAGCTGCCAATAGAAGAGTTGGGTAATCCAACATTTTGGATTCTCCCTCTGATCCTCCACAGTAACAATATTTTGTTGTTTGGTTTTTTTTTTTCCTGAGGTATGGTCACTGAAGTTGGTTTCATGGAAAGTTTTGTTAGCATAGCCTATTCATAATGCTATTAAGTCATCAAAGGCTGAAAGACTTGTATCTTTTTCTCATTGGTGCCTACTATAATTATTGTGCAATTATTAATAATTTCCCTTCTGTTTAAAAATGCAGCTCGTAATTTGGTAAATAATAAAAGTTGACCAAACAGGAGGGGTTCTTTTGGCATAATAAAGATCTGTGAGGAGATATGCAAATAAGAGGTAGAGTTACACAACTGCCGGTTTATATATTTTTCTATTTATCAAATATGTTTCTATAAACAATATCCATGGCACGTTGATATCAATCTGAGGACAAAGATGGGGAAAAGTAAAAATTTTATAGTCTTCATTATAGCCTGAGTTTTTCAAGTTCCAGCTGGATGTTATTTCTCAAGCTACTACTACCAGAGTTATCACTAGCCAAGCAGTCATTTCTTTTTTTTTTTTTATTAGCAATTGGGGTTATTAAGTAACTTGCTCAAGGTTAAATGGCCAGTTATTTCTGGGTGTGGTACTAAGTGTCAGAGCCCAGATTCGATCCCCAGGTCACCCCGACACTGGAGCCGGTGCTCTTGCTCGCTGTGCAACCTGGCTGCCCCGCAAGCAGTCATTTCTAAAAGTTTCCACTAAAGGCAAGGAAAAATCAGCTGGACATTCAGAACAGAGGATCCTCAGAGAATGTATAATGAAACACAATTCCCTCCTCTGGATAAAAAGATGGAAGTTATGGATGCTGAATGCTGCATAAATTGTCAGACACAGTCTGGTCGGTTTTGTTTATACTTTTTTTCCATATTACATTTCGGGGGAGAGGATGTATATATGAGGGGGATGAATATAAAGACAAAACGCATTAACAAACTAATAGTTTTTAAAAGGTGCAGGTAATAAGCCAGGACCCAATAACAAGAACCACATTGTCAGAACAGAGCAAGGAAACATGGTTAAGGGTCTAAGCAAGGGTCAAGCATAAGAAACTAGCATACAGATTAATACAACAGATACCCTTGGCCTCTATGCTACCTTATAGCTCATACTCTCCATTATTACATCTCATGGCTGAGGATGCCAAGGCAAGAGTTCACTTTAGGATGGAACAAATAGTTCTGGCCCTGGAGGCCAAGGAAGAGAATACTTGTACTGACTCCAGATGAAGAAGTTGAGAAAGGCATTTGGGTCAAGAACAAGGCAGACCATGATACCAAGTACCTAAAAATTTTCCCTGAAATAAAGTAGTTGCTTTGTTGAGTAAGGAACTAAGTTCTTTACACCCTTTAATGTGAATATAACTCCTCCACAAAGTTCAATTTTTGTAAGTAATCTCTTTGGTTTGGAAAATCAAAATCCTTATATATAAATTATATCCTTATATGCCATTGACCCGCATCAGAAACCCTTAGAGCAGCAACACATGCCAGGCAACAAAGCTTTATGATCTATCCTGATTCATTGCCATCAATTATGATTTATTCATTCAGTGCTCCCCACCAAAACCTAAATTTAAACTGAATATTTCTGAATAAGAAAAGATTTCCAGGACAGAGAAAAGATAACACCTTTTCTCCACAAACAAACACACTGTCCAAAGGGTTTGTATTCATTTTCTAATAGTTTCATACATCTAGGTCTTATTTCCCTAACAAACTTAAATTCACTTAGTGAACAATAGTCATAGATTTCCCATGTAAAGATGACAGATGGAATTTCTATGTGTCCAAATTTTGTTGTGGGAAGAGGAACAACTCAGTTTGATGCAAGCAAGTGCAAAGGTTCTTTTACCTAACTGGGTGAAGGAACATGAAGAAACACTATATTGATATCTGAGGAGAGGAAAGAAAGAAGGAAAAGGAAGAGAAGGAGAGGGGAAAGCACCTGGAATGCTATTCTATATAGAGCAGAACAAAACTTTGCATACATAGGGAATAGACTTTATTTTAATTTTTTATTAGAAAAACAAGAAAAATTATATATGGAATGGATTCATAAACAAAGAGCTGCAAGGGACTTAAGAGGTATATAATCGAACTTCAATTTAATGAGGCTCAAAGACCTTACCACAGTAAGTATTATCAGAATCAGGATTGGAACTTAGGTTTTCTGACTCCAAATCCAGTATTCTTTCTACTCTACCATGAGACAAGGTGATAAAAGTTATTATTTCTATTATTTTGCTAAAATTTACATATATAAACATATATACATGTATATTTGTATAAAACAAGGTGAAACTTAAGGTTTTACATTGTATTTTATTCCTTATTTTATTTCATTCAGTAGGTTATTTATTAAACTAGTGTGCATTAAGTGCCTATCATTTGGGAATATAAAGACGAAAAGAAAACAGTTTTTGGACTACAGAAGTTTATATTTTACTGGGGGGAAATCATTTGTACACCAAAAATATGCAAATACAACACAATATACAAATGCAAAATACAAACGCAAAATATAGAAAAATATTATTGAGGTTAAGTCTACAATGAAAACATTATCTTCTATGAAGTTAAATCTAAGTTCTTTAAATAAGGGTACCCCAACATATGGTGTAGATTCTTTCCTTTCTTCTGGTGAAAGAAGGCAGTCACCTCCCCTCATATGGCAAGGGCAGAATGGAGTCCTTGCCTGGAATCACTTCCAGAATTTTTTAATGGGCTAAATGTTAAAATATCATATTATTACCAAATAATAACAGCTAAGAAATTGTTCTTGACTCCTCAAAGAATTCACAGAAACATATCTTTCCCCCCAAAAAGCCAACGGACACCTAGAAGGAAAAACACTAAGAAGTTATAGGAATTTATGGGTCAAATCTGAACACACACCCTTCAAAAGGAAATAAATAAATAAATATGCCAAAGAGGATGCTCGTCCTCTCTTCCCCCCCCCCACCCTTCCACTCCCAATAGAAGACTGAATCCTCTGTGGCTCTAACTATGCAGCTACACATATGCCCTAAGCCTCTAGGAGAGTCAGAAAACTGGAGCTGGAATTATACTACTTGTAAATGGATGGGGAAAGAGGGGCAGAGGAAGAATTTGAACCCTTGTCCTCTGCCTTTAGGCTCTCCCTTCCCCCTTTGGTCCCATGCTAATTCCAACATATGTTAGTTGATCTGCCTTCCCCACCCCACCCCCACCTCCATCAGGGTTCTGAGTTAGAGCACGAGTGAGAACTATGAAGTTCACCAGGCACAGAAGGGGCATCTTAGAGCCCAGACAACTGTACCCTTCAAGTCACTAAAATCCTCAACATCAAGTGGGGTCAAAGCTAGACTCTGAAACAGATTGTGCTCACTCTAACATAAACTGAATCCAGACCTTCTTCCTTTGCAATCCCTTCCTCATCACCTTCCTATCAACTCCACATTCCAGGCCCCTGGATCAGTTCTTTTACTTTCCTCCATGGGCTCCTAAATGTTGAACAACCCACTATTCCACCTTGTTGTCATCTTCTTAGCTGCCTGTTTCCTCAAACCAAAGGGTCTTTTTAATCCAAGGAAGCTAAATTCTAAAACCCAAAAGAAGCAAAGGATTTTTATTTAATGTTCACCCCCACCCCCAGTCCATGTGTTTGAAATAACAAGTATCATGCCTGTGTATTTGCTTCACATGTTCTGTGTTTGATTCTCAATTATAAACTCCTAAATAGTACTTGGGAGAGCTGGTCTTATTGATTTTAAAATAGCTCTGAGCACAACACCCAGGTGGGCACTTCCAAAATTATACTGATCCACACTTATTCATTCAATCACTGCCTGACCCCTGGAGGTCCTTTTGTAGCCTTTGTTATTTTCTAACAGACCTGTGCATGATTTTCCTTTGGCTATTTTTGGTAGGGAAAAGGAGTGATTTATATGGGGAGTGGGAAGAATGACAATGAGGTATAAAAGGTTGCAGCTGTTTCCATATTCTGATAGGAATTTCCTTGAATGCTATGGGATTAAGGGAGGTACTGCCATCTAACACATTTGTTTATATGAAAACATTTTTCCATTTTCTCTTGACTTGCTGAACCACATTGTCCAAAATGGCTGCCCATACCTAGAAGCATTCAACAACTGAAGATTTGGAGCTCCCACTAGCAGTAGTACATGAAATTACAAAGGGAAAAGGTTTGAAATTCATCCTTTGTCAGATGCTAAATAGAACCAAAAACTTTCAACTGAATGAAACAAAGAATTCCACACCCTAAATTTGACATTTAAGTAAACTAGAAATTAGCTAGGGTCAAATAGTCTAGTGAATACATCTGAGGTTCAAGACAATCAAACTCAGCATTTGTGGATAATTCATAAATAAAATTAATCACTCTACTTCCATTTTATTAATATTAACCTTTACAACTCAAGTGGCTCAGAAGATTAACAATGAAGCAAGATTTAGGAAACATCAAACCTCCTTTTCTTTCCAGCTACTGAAACCAATATTCACTTTCTAGTGAGACGATGAACTAAAAAGGACACATAATCCTTTCCATTTATAAATGATCTTTTGCCTGCTCATCAACCCATTTTTGATCGGGAAGGTCAGAGAATGGATGGTAAAATTCTCAGAAAATAATAGTCCACAAAGGTAAATCACAAAGTAATGATTGTTAATTATTTTGAAGGGATAAATGTTAGTGCTTTGTAACTTTCTCAATGGAATCAAGGAACTTTTAAACACAAATCAAGATACATGTGACTGGAATGGGAAGCAAGGACAATGAAGCATAATCAAGTTTTAAGGTTGTTCAAGTTCAAAGCTCTTTCCCAATGTTTTCCTTCACCAATTTTGGGAACAGCAGACTGCATTCAGTTAAGTTGCAATGTGCAAAACCAACTCTCTGTCCAAGTACCCAAGAGGAAGTGCAAAACTTTCAGATTGTTTTTAATTATTAAATGTCATGTAACTGGAAAGCAGAGCCATAGAAAAGAATGTGTATCAACCCCCTTCCAACCACACAACACATGCACAGCAGGTGTCCTATTCATTACAATCAAGGTTGGGAGGGGTCCTTTTAAATCACATGCTATTATGTCTCTAAGTAACAAGACATAACAGGGGGAAGATAAGCCAAACAGGAGAACAAACCAAAGGGCGCTCATTGGTTTTAAACATTTTGCAACCCAAAGGAAACTATTACCAAATTTGTGAAATGAGTTTATTTTGGTATGAGAGTTTTCATAGATGCTAGGAGTCATTTTTTTTTAATAAATTCACTTAGGAATTCTGAGAGAATGAGCACCACCCAGAAAACCATTTTTACCAGGTCTCTGCTTTTAAATTTGGAATTCATCAGAGTGGGAAAAGCCAAAAAGAAAAAGGGGAAGAAAATGAAAGAAAAAAGAAAGGTAAAGGGAGGGAAAAGATTGAATCTGAATGCCCAAAGCACTGATATTGCATATTCCTCCATGGATTCAGGCAAAGCTGTGCTGTGCCCTTGTAATATGGATATATTTCACACAAGAGAGGCAACACAGTATAGTGAATAGAATGCTAGGCTGGGCATCAGGAAGACTTTGGTTTAAATCCTGCCTCTTATAATTACTAGCTGCGTGATTTGGGACAAATCCTTTACCCATTCTGAGCCAGGGTTTCTTTATCTAGAATGAGAATTATAATACCTGTGGTACCACCTCAGTGGTTGGGGCTATGGTGTTCAAATGAAAAACAGCCCAAATAACTACTAATTAGAGAAATGCAAATTAAAGTAATTCCAAAATTGTACCTCAGATTGGCAAAAATTACAAGAAAAGAAGGAAGCAAACAATCATTTATTAAGTGCCTACTATGTACTAGGTACTGTGCTAAGTACTTTACAAATATTATATCATTTGATAAAATTGGAAAATGACAAATGTTGGAGCAACTGTGGAAAAATAGGCACATTGATACACTGTTGGTGGTCCCATGAATAGATACAACTATTGCAGAAAAAAATTGGAATTAGACACAAAGAGGTACTAAACTATACATATACCCTTTGACAATTTTAAAGGCTTTTATAAACTGATAGAGCAGAACCAGGAGAATAATTTATATAGCAACAATCTAAAGACCTTTGGAAGAACTATGATCAATACAAGGACCATGCATGATTTCAGACGATTCATGATTAAACAAATATACTATCCACCTCCTACAAGTGATAGACTTAGACCAAAAAATCAAATTGGTTATAGCAAACATGAACTTTGAAACAAAGCAAATCTCCTCATTGACTTTCTCTGTGCCTTATGGATGGATTGGCCTTTCTCCAGACAGAAGTTCTTAGCTGACAGTTATCAGAGATGCAGAGATCATGGTAAAATTATAGCCTTTTCAAAAGATTCATAACCATAATAATCATTGATGGAGGAAGGAGCTCTCAGATTCCATAGCATTAAGGGTCTTGTAAAGTGGTAGAAACTGGACCCTTCAGGAACGACTGTCACCAAATAAAAAGGAAAAATTATTTTCTTAAACACCATTGCTTTAAAATTAAAGCAGAATTTCAGAAACCCAATGATAGTCTGAATAAAGGGGAACAGTATGGGTTCCCAAGGAAATAATTACCAACATGAATCAAATTTTCCAAGAGTTACTGACCCCTTCATGTTCAAGAAAAGTACACACAAATAAGCTATCCCATCCTATCCCAACCCAGATACAAACTACTAAGCTTCAGAAAAACACTAAATGGTTATAGGCTACTGAATGAAGGTCCAGAAGGTGGGTCTTCTGAGATTGTCCTAAAGGATAGGACCACCCAAGGCAAGAAAATCATATCTGAGATACATGATATAGTAGAAATAAAGCTGGATTTGGAAACTAAGAACTTGAGGTTCCAGATCTGCAAGTAACTTCACGGTCATAGGTTTAGAAGGGATCCTAAAAGAAAGGACCTTAGAAATCACACCTTTTAAAGATGAGGAGATTGAGGTCTAGAGATGTCAAGTGATTTTCCCAAGATCATACAGCTATTATGTGCCAGAGGGGAGATTTGAACTCAGGTCGTTTTTGCCTAAAAAGTCTAGCATTCTATCAAAAACCAGAGTCTTTCACCTCTCTGTCTTTCTTTCCTCATCTGTAAAATTCCAGGTTCAGAGCAGATGATTTCTAAATTCTATTCCAGCTCTAAATCCTACAATCACACAAATGACAAGGACTTAGTCCAATTGGCTTGCCATCATGTTGTTGTCACCCATTATCAGCTGTTGTTAGTATAAGGAGTTCATTTAGGGAGAAGCAGAAGAGGGTACAGATAATGAGGATCTGTTTCAGTAGTGATGGGAAAGGAATGGGGTAGTCAGGGGTGGCTAGAAAATGATACAGTGCAGTTGCAAATAGTCATGTCATGTAGATATGACCTTAAAGTCAAATAAAATTTTGAAAGGGAGCAATAAAGATGATGGAAGACAGAGACACATCCATGTGTGAATGTAGTAAAAATGTTCTCATTGTTACGACCTATTGAAATTCATCAATCTCAGTAAGTAAAAATTTAGTTTTAATTAACTAAAACATATTTTAGTTCATTTTGCATTTATACTGTATTTCCTAAGACTAAACTGATATGTAAAATTTCAATCAACTTACAGAAACATTACCACTTTTGTACAAGCCACAAAGTTTATTGTTTGGCCCATATGGAATCCAAAACTACTAATATTCCTATATTTGCATTAGACATTAAACCCCAATATGATTTTCTTCTCCATAAGTAGCTAAGGTGGTTTAACTAGGGAATAAATTGACTGTTTAGGGCTCAGAGACAAAGCCAGAAAACAAGGTTGACTATATGCAAAATTATGAAGTGGAAACTTTCTGTCACCTTAGGCCCTCTTTACCCTCTTATCAGCACCCTTGACTCCTCATCCCCCAACAACAAGAACTCAACAGTATCTAACTTTATTTTCCAGAGGGAAATTATTTGATAAACTCATCAACACAAAGGTGTCAAAGACTAGGTTCCTTGTTAGCTATATTTGCAATTTTAAAAGAGGCCTAAAGAAGAGGGTCTAATTTAATTTAATAATGGTAGGATTTCATACTGCAATGTGGGAGCTGTTTGGAGGAAAAGAAAACTCTATCACTCCCTGTCCCCATCACAACTCCAAGATGACCATCTACTCTGACTACCCATAAAGACAACTCTTTCCTTAAATGCCTAACTACATATGTATTTTAATGAATGTGCATAGATAGGTCCTATCCTAGTACCCTTCATTCAGAGGCATCATAGAATTTAAGGCAGTGATGGAATGGAGAGCACTGAGCTATAAGCTTGGACTTAAGGGATTCCATGAGTTCTAATGTAATCTAACACCACCAACTACTAGAGTTGCTCTCATAACACTGTGTCAACTTGGACAAATCACTTAACCTTTCTTGGTTTCAGTCCTTTCATCCATAAAATGAAGGGAATATATTCAAATGTAGGATGTACAGTGGAAAGAACATTGGATTTGAAATCAGAAGTCCTCAATTTGAATCTTAGCTCTGCCACTTAATACCTCTGTGACAATAGTCTCCTTGCTATTCTTTGCACATCATCCAACTCCATACCTTTCCTCTGACTATCCACCATGCCTTGCATTCTCCCCTTTTTATCCACATTTTGGTTTCCCTGGATTCCATTGTCAATAGATCACAGAGTGTCTGGTGAGAAGTAAGGTAAGATGATTAGAAAAATAAAAAGGGACCAGCTTATAAAGATATTTAAAAGCCACACCAAGGGTTTTATGTTTTGTTCTGGAGGTTATATACAGTCACTAGAATTAATTGAATAAAAGGTTGATATGGTCATACATAAGCATTGATAACTGAGTTCAGGATAGACTGGAGTAGGGAGAGACTTAAGGCAGGGACACCAACCAGAAGGGTATTGCAATAGTCCAAGTGATGAAGATCCATGCCAGGGTAATGACAGTATCAGATGAAAGAAGGGGGAATATATACAAAATTTTATGAAACTGATTGAGAGTCAAGGATAACACTTCAATTGTAAGCCTGGATGATGGGAAGAATGGTGGTACCCTTGATAATAAAAGGGAACTTAGGAAGGAGAGGTGACTTAGGGAGGAAATATAATGTATTCAGTTTGCACATGTTGAGTTTAAGATGTCTGCAGATCATCCAACAGGCAATTGCAGGTATGAGATTGGAGGTCAAGAGATAGGTTAGAGCAAGCCAAAAAGGTTTGCCAGTTTTCTACACAGAGATGTTAATTGAATCTGTAAGAGTTAATGAGATCATCAAGTGAAACAAAATACAGGTGTGTGAGAGAGAGG
>NW_027185890.1:8121106-8128739 GCF_028583685.1 Petaurus breviceps papuanus
GAGAGAGAGAGAGAGAGAGAGAGAGAGAGAGAATTTTACAGGACTCCCATAGTTGGCAGGCATGATCTGATGAAGATCCAATAAGAAGACTGTCTTGTGTCTGATTCTTTATAATATCTCCCCTAAACCTATCTCAAGGAAACAGAGTTAGTTGTTTAAACCAACTGACTTGAGTTACCATTTGTTATGTCTCATTCTTGCAACTGATATGCCCTCTTAGTTTGTGGCTCATGTCCTTGATAATATTTTTTATGCCACTTTTCATTCACTAGTCATCATCAATATCATGCTGTCAACTGCATATCCCATACAGGTTGTGGTTGTGGTTTGTCCATTCTAGAAGAGGACCATGACATCAGGAAGATGATGACATGGCTTGCAACTGAACTGGATTTGATGAGAGAGAGCTGTGCAAAGTCACCAGCCTCACTTTCTCCTACAGAGCCATCTGGATCCAGTGGCCAGATATCAATAAGGATGACTAGAGATGGTACAGGATGCAGTGGGAGATCTTGGCCTTTTTAACCTAAGGTCTTTTCAAGTTAATCACTTTGAGTAAGGCAATGTCCATTCAGTGAATAGGCCTCTTTAAGAAGTGAGTCAAGGAATGGACCCTTTAATAAAAAAAAAATCAAACTGGATGGGGAAGATGCTCAGAGTTGCTGACCAAAAGAGAAACAGTTACTATTTACATACACTCTGAGCCAGGAGAATCCAAAAATAGCTATTAAGTGGCATTTGGGCAGAGCAGGAACCTATTGTCCAATCAATGAAATCCAGAGTGAATTGGGCTTAAGGCTTGGTCTTTAAGAAACAAATCTAGCCAGCAAATCTCAAGTTAACTTGGTAGATTTCAGTCATCAATTTACCTTCCTTTGGGTAGAAAAACCTCAGGTAAGGACATTATACGAGAGGACAGACAAGGAGAGGAGAAGAGAGGAGAATTGCCCAACTGGAACTGGCCAGCTCGGTCCCCAATAGGGCAGCTCAGGCTACTGACAGGTGATGGTTTGTCCTTTGTCCTAGAAGAGGACCATCACATCAGGAAGATGATGACATGACTTCCAATTGAATTAGATTTGATGAGAGAGTGCTGTATGGTCACCAGCCTCACTTTCTCCTCTAGAGCCACTTGGGTCCAGTGTCTAGATATCAGTAAGGATGAAGAACATGTACATTTTGATATCTGATTTTTTCATTGTCCTTTAGGTTACCTACCATTTTGATTCTACTGAAATATTTCTTTTCCATTATTGGTAACTATATAGCATTATCTGGAGACTATATAAATACTTAACTTAAATTGGCTTTCTTGAAAATGTGCTGACAAGATCAAGGTTCTAATTAACAAAATTCATTATCACAGACACAGAATTGAATGTCATTCATTTTCACTGCTGGAAATTTTTACAAAAAACAGTAGTTACATGTTTGGGGATTTGAGGAAAAACTTCATGTTGAATATTTTGGGAAGGTGGTGATTTATCATAAAAATAATACAGGGGGGAGGGCAGCTAGGTGGCACAGTGAATAGAGCACCGGCCCTGGAGTCAGGAGGACCTGAGTTCAAATCCAGCCTCAGACACTTAACACAAAAAAAAAAAAACTAGCTGTTTGACTTTGGGCAAGTCACTTAACCCCAATTGCCCTCCAAAAAAATAAGTAAATAATACAGAGGGGGAAATGTAAATAGAACAGTTTTTATTTCATCTAACTTTCAGTAAAATCATTATGTGAATGTCATTACTAGGTACAAATAACATTTACATTGAACAAAAAATTGCAAAAAATAAAGCATTTTGGAAGAAAAAAAACCCTAGATACTGTTTTTCCTGGAAAAAAAATAGGCCCGGTATCAAAAATTAGCCTCATGAACTTTTTATTAAGAACCTTCCATTGAGACTTTGACTAAAGTAAGGAGAAGACAAAATTCCTTGATTTCAAAATGTTCTTCTCCTTTGTTGCCACTGGACTCTATGGCTATCATGTACAAAGTATAGTTGACAAAGTACTGCCCCATGCTGGATAGATTTCTCTAAGAACAGAACCTCATGAAGTTCTTATGTCAAGTTAGTCAGAATTTATTAAGCACCTACTATGTACCAAGTATCCTGGTAAGTGCTAGAAATACAAATGAAGCAAAATACAATCCCTGTCCTCAGGAGCTCACGACCTAATGTGGGAAACAACAAGCAAATAAGTACATACAAACAAGCTATGTACAGGATAAGTGGGAGATAATTAACAGAGGTAAGGTAATGAAAGTAAGAGGAATTGGAAAAGGCTTCCTATAAAAGATGGGATTTATTTGGAATTTGAAAGAAACCAGGGGAACCAAGAGGAAGAGATCAGGAGGAAGAAATGCTAGTTATGGGCCCAGCTGGATAAAATGTCCAGAACTAAGAGATGGAATGTCTTGTTCATAGGATAGAATGGAAGTAAGTGTCACTGAATCAAAGAGTACTTGGTGGGGAATAAGGTGTAAGAAGACTGGAAAGGTAAAAGAGAGCTAGTTTATTCAGGGCTTTGAATGACAAACAGAGGATTGTGGATTTCATCTTAGAGATGAAAAAAGCCACTGGGAGTTTATTAAGAAGGGGAGTGACATGGTCAGACCTTCACTTTAGGAAAATAACTGGTGGATGAATGGAGGACAGATTGGAATAGAGAGATGATGTAGGGATACTGACCAACAGGCTGTTGAAATAGTCTATGATGTGATGAGCGCCTGCACTAGGGTGTCCTGTTTATTGTTCTTGTAATGTCAAAACAAAACAAAAGGAAGAAAAGAAAAGCTATAGTATGGTATTTGCTAATAGTTAGAGTATATGATACGTGTTGCACTCAGAGTTCGTTTTTCTATCTCTACAGCAAGTTTTTAGGATTGTTCTCTTGGGTGGAAGATAATTATTTTGAAAACAAGTGCCTCAGTCTCTCTTGTATTAGGAACAGATTTGGGGGTGGGTATAATGGATAGTTGGAATCAGACTCAAACCCTTTTCACGTCTTCCAGTCTAGCATTCATTCTACTGTACCTTACTGCCTCCAGGGAGGTATTGCTTATTTGTTTCTAGATACCTGTAATGTAATGCCAAGGAAAGGCAACTTCCCAGGTTCAACATACCAGCATAGGTGCTCTCTATTTTATTCAGTAACAAACCCAGAACAGAGAAGATCAAAACATGACATCATTCAAAATACAGCATTTACTAAGTGTGATTAAATAATCTCCAAGGCCTACCCCACCCCAGGACTTTCCAATCATTCAATCAATTACAAAGTCTCTGTTCCAAATACTTCTCCACCCCTAGGCTATACCTTAATTAAGTCCACCACAAAGCCCCTCTTCTCAAATGGAGATTAGTTTCCAAACATAAGTAAAATACATTCATTTGCTCAACCATAGAACACAAAAAGGTCAAAAGTTCCCCACCCCTGGATCACAATTGAATCTACCCCAGAGTTACATCAAGTTTAAACACAGCACTTAATACCCAAATGGAGGTCTTTTCTTCATCTTGACACGAGGCAAGTTCTCAGCAATCTTAGTTCCTGGAGAGACAAGGCTTAGCAAGGCCATAAGATACATTGCCAGTCCCTTCATGAATTTATCCTCTGTCTGTAGAACAGCCCTAGAACCCCTGAACACATTAGCAAAGCCCTCTCCCAGGATTTCTGTAAACATACAACAAGAAAATCCTTCTTCAGGGCTTCTGAACCAACAGAAAGGCTCCCAGACCCCTGCAACAACAGTACTGTCCCTCACCAGTGGACAGTATTCACTCTCTGTCTGCAGGACAGTCTCAGGCCTTCTTAACCAAATGCCAGGTTCCAGGACTTCTTCAACAGGACAGTCTTTCACCAGTGGACAAATCTGGCAAAATAACATCAAAACAGACAGACAAAGTACCAGCAAAACAGCCATGTCTCCTCAGTCCTTGGCAGCTCAGGGGGCAGGTCTCAAAAGTCCAGGGCAATTCAAAGCGGCCACCAGCAATTCTCTTAGTCTCTCTCTCTCCACGAGGTGCAGCTACCAAAAAAAAGATCTTCCGCCTCTCTCTAGTGTCTCTCCAAATCTACATCACCAGCTCCTCCCACTTCAGGACTTTCTTTTCACATCAACAAGCCCATCCCACAGGTGGGATTAACAAACTCTGGGTTTTAACACAATCAGTTTGAAAACCAAGCCAATACAGGGGAATCTTTAATTGCCATTACTATCACAATACCTTGCTTGGGTAACTGCCTGCAGTCACCCTATTCCCCATTTTCTTGGCCTACATACTTCACCAAACCCAAGGATGAAACAGGTTTGTGTATTAATTTTTGCCCCTAAGAGATTCAAGCTTGTACTTTGTAATAACAATAATAATAATTTAAAAGGATTAATTATCCATCAGATATACCTTGAATGTATGCTATAACTATATTTTAGTAGTAATGTTGTAATACATGTAGCAATATAGAGATAGTAGTGTGCACTATTACTATTAAGATATTTCCCTCTTTGTCTGTTTGGCTTAGATTGAATCCTTCTCGAACATAACAGAATTTCTAAAAACCATCCCTTGAAGGGTCCTTAGTATTTGACTACTCTATATTGAGTTCCAGCATAGCTTTCATGATTTCATCCTCCATTAATGGGATCGCCAATTTTAAGGGAGGGTATTATTATACCAAACCTACAGATAGGAAACTTAAAATTCCCAGCAAGGTATTCTAACA
Source organism: Petaurus breviceps papuanus (assembly GCF_028583685.1). Taxonomy (NCBI): domain Eukaryota; kingdom Metazoa; phylum Chordata; class Mammalia; order Diprotodontia; family Petauridae; genus Petaurus; species Petaurus breviceps. The sequence goes on from NW_027185890.1 coordinate 8,125,832, forward strand.
CAACATAATAAATAAAAAAAAATAACAATACCAGTAGGCATGGCAATATGATTGCAATCTATTTTTTTTTTCGAATATTAATTCAAAATGCATTTTATGGGGCAGTTAGGTGGCACAGTGAATTGAGCACCAGCCCTGGAGTAAGGAGGCCCTGAGTTCAAATCCAGCCTCAGACACTTAAAACATACTAGCTGTGTGACCTTGGGCAAGTCACTTTACCCGAATTGTCTTGCCTTCCCTCCACCAAAAAGCAAAAAATAAATAAATAACTCATTTCAATCATTATGTGCAAGGCCTTGTGCAAGACTGTGGATAGGAGTAGGTAAAACATAGAGTTGTCTGTCAAGGAGCTTATCATTATCATTATTATTCTCAATTGCATGGAAACAAAAAATTACAACTTAAAGAAAAATTTTTGAGTCCCAATTTCCTCTCTCCATCCTGCCTTGAAAAGGCAGGGAAATTTGATATAGATTAAACATCTGCAGTCTTGCAAAACACATCCATTTAGCCAGGTTACAAAAGAAAATGTGAATGAAAACAAACAAGCTCAAGAATAATAAAGTGTAAAAAGTATGCTTCACTGCATTCAGATTCCATCAGTTTTTTTCTCTGGAAGTAGAAAGCATTTTTCATCATAAGTCTTTAGAAATTGTCTCAGATCATTATGTTGCCTAGAATAGTTGTTATTTCAAAGTCACCTATTTAAACTTCCAGGAGCCCAAGATGGCAGAGTAAACAGAAAGTGCCCCCACCCTCCTTCTTGACCTTGAAAAATTCCAGAGAATATTGACCCAGGAGAAATCCTGCACTAGTAGAGCCAGCAGAAAGACAGGTTATGGCAGTCTTTTAGCTTGGGAGGCTAGGGGAATTGGCAGGAAGGGACCCTCTTGCTGTGGCTGAAGGGAACCAATGCCGGATGGGAGGCATCCCAGCAAACCAGCAGGAAGCCCCACCTCAGCAGACCAATGGCAGATTCTGAGCCCCAGGGTAGTGGATCCAGCAAGCACCAACACCAGGACCCGAGGAGTGCCTTCACACAGCCAGGGTAATTGGCAGAAAACAACATGGACAGGCATCCACCAGTGGCTGAGCCTGCCTGTACTCCAGCACAGCCCTAGGGGAAGAGAGGAACTCCAGCAACCAGACCACCTCCCCCCACCCCATACTTCACACTGCTAGCTTCAGTAAAACCCTGGTGAAATACAGAAAGACACACCAACCAGCTACCGCTCAGCACCAGGTAAGCTGCATCTTTATATAGCTTCCAACTGCAAGAATCAGAGGCCACAACACACAAAGCCAGTAACTATGTCCCTAGCCCCCAGCACAAGAAGTGTGGGATAGAGCTCCCTATGCCCCAGAAGCAAAGATTCACTTTAAAAGCCAAGAAAAAAGGAAATAACAATGAGCAAGAAGCAAATTAGAAAGGAAAAGACCATAAATAGTTACTAAGGGGACAGGGAAGAATAAAATACAAATTCAGAAGAGGACAGCATTGACACTATACCTACATCTGAAACCTCAAAAGGGAATATGAACTGGTCTTAAGCCCCAAAAGCATTCTTGGAAGAGCTCAAGAAGGATTTTTAAAGGCAAATTAGAGAGGTAGAAGAAAAACTGACCAGTTATTTTAAAAATACAACTGACAAAATGGGAAAAACATTCACTGAAGAAAATAACTCCTTAAAAAGTAAAATTGGCCAAATGGAAAAGGAAATACAAAAGCTAATTGAAGAAATCAATTCATTAAAAGTCAAAGTTGGACAAGAATAAGCTAATGACTCTATGAGGCATCAAGAATCAGTCAAAAAAATCAAAGAATGAAAAAAATAGGAGAAAACGTAAAATATCTCATTGGAAAAAAACTGACCTGGAAAGTGGATCCAGGAGAGATAATATAAGAATTATTGGTCTACTGGAAAATCATGATGAAAAAAGAGCCTGGGCAGTATCTTCCATGAAATTATCAAGGAAAACTGTCCCAAAGTTCTAGAACCAGAGGATAAAATAGTCATCGAAAGAATTCACCAATCACCTCCTGGAAGAGGTCCCAAAATGAAAACACCAAGAAATACTGTAGCCAAATTCCAGAATTACCAGGTCAAGTAGTAAATACAGCAAGTAGCCAGAAGGAAACAATTCAAATACTTTGGAACTACAGTCAGGATGACACAGAACCTTGTGGTTTCTACATTAAAAGATCAGAGGGATTGTAATATGATATTCCATAAGGCAAATGAGCTTAGACCACAAACAAGGATCAACTACCCAGCAAAACTGAATATACTCTTTTAGGCAATGAGATGGACATTCAATGAAATAAGGGACTTCCAGACCATCCTGATGAAAAGGCCAGGGCTCAAATCAGATAATTTGATCTTCAAATTCAAGACTCAAGAGAGGCATAAAAATGTAAATGGGGAATGTTTTTTTTAAATCATTTTATTCAATTAGGATTGACTGTTTACATCCCTATATGGGAGAATGATACTTGTAAATCATGAGAATTGCATTTTTATTACAAATTTGTATTAATTTATTTTTAGTTTTCAACATTAATTTCCACAAGATATTAAGTTCCAAATTTTCTCCCCATCTCCCTCCTCACCCACCCAAAATGTCATGCATTCTGACTATACCTTCTACCAGTCTGCCCTTTCCTTTTATCCCCCCCATCACCTCCCCCCAAGATTTCTATACCCCATTGCCTGTGTATGTTATTTCCCAGTCACATGTAAAAGCCATTTTTAACATTTGTTTTTAAAACTTTGAGTTCCAAATTCTCTGCCTTCTTCCCTCCCCACCCACCCTCATTGAGAACACAAGCAATTCACTATAGGTTATACATGTATATTTATGCAAAACACTTCCATAATGGTCATTTTATGAAAGACTCTATTTCCCT
>NW_027185890.1:8128749-8157883 GCF_028583685.1 Petaurus breviceps papuanus
AATATGCCCTTCTCCAATATACTGTCCCTTCTATTGTCCCCACCCCCACCCCTTATCCTCTTCCCCCTTACTAATTGAGGCTCTGGATAGACATTGAGAAGGAATCAATAGCCTTGTAATGTTATGGTTGTAAATTCCCCTGGCCACACATGTCCCTGTGAGTGTGCCTTGGTTGCATGAGTTCCTACCTTCTCATACATTTTCTCTAGCTGTAAGTTTCCTATTTATGTACCTTCTATGTGAGTACCCCAACCCCATGAGTTTCTGACCCATGTTCACTGGCCATAGATGTTGCTTACCTGTCTTCCATGTGTAGCTATTAATCATATGTATTTCCTATATTTATCCCCCTTTCTCAATGCACATTCTCTAAGCAGGCCTACTCCTTTCTTTGATGACAAGTGCATTTGTGGGGGAGAAAGTTGGACCCAGGCTTAAACAGGGAGTAATTTTCTATGACATTCTTATGATACCCAATTGAGTATGTATGTTATTCCCTCATTAAATCAAATATGATAAGAGTAAGATTCACTCATTCCCTCTCACCTCCACCCTTACCCTCCATTGTGAAACTTTTTTCTTGCCTCTTTTATGTAAGGTAATTTACTCCATCCTATCTCTTCCTTTCTCCCTCTCCCAATATATTCCTCTCTCACCCCTTAATTTCATTTTTAGATATCATTCCTTCATATTCAACTCACCCTGTACCATCTATCTATCTATCTATCTATCTATCTATCTATCTATCTATCTTTCCTCCAACTATCCTAATACTGAGAAAGGTCTCAAGATTTATAAATATCATCTTTCCATTTAGGAATGTGAACAGGTCAACTTTCATAAGTCCCTTATGATTTCTCTTTCCTGTTTACCTTTTCAAGACTTCTCTTGAGTCTTATATTTGAAAGTCAAATTTTCTATTCAGCTCTGGTCTTTTCAACAAGAATGCTTTAAAGTCCTATATTTCCATGTCCATATTTTCCCCTGAAGCATTCTACTCAGTTTTGCTGGGTAGGTGATTCCGGTTTTAATCCTAGGTCCTCTGACCTCCTGAATATCATATTCCAAGTCCTTCAATCCCATAATGTAGAAGCTGCTAGATGTAGTGTTATCCTGATTGCATTTCCACAATACTCAAATGGTTCTTTTCTGGCTGCTTGGAATATTTTCTCCTTCACCTGGGAATGCTGGAATTTGACTACAATATTCCTAGTTTTCCTTTGGGGAGCTCTTTCAAGAAAAGATCACTGGATTCTTTCCATTTCTATTTTGCCCTCTAGTTCTAGAATATCAGGGTAGTTTTCCTTGATAATTTCTTGAAAGATAATGTCTAGGCTCTTTTTTTGATCATGACTTTCAGGTAGTCCAATAATTTTTAAATTATCTCTCCTGGATATATTTTCCAGGTTACTGGTTTTTCCAATGAGATATTTCACATTGTCTTCTATTTTTTCATTCCTTTGGTTCTATTTTATAATTTCTTAATTTCTTATAAAGTCACTAGCTTCCATTTGCTCCATTCTAATTTTAAAGGAATCATTTTTTTTCAGTGAAATTTTGGACCTCTTTTTCCACTTGACCAATTCTGCTTTTTAAGGCATTCTTCTCCACATTGACTTTTTGGACCTCTTTTGCCATTTGGGTTAATCTAATTTTTAAGGTGTTATTTTGTTCAGCATTTTGGGGGACTCCTTTAGCAAGCTGTTGACTGATTTTTCATGATTTTCTTGCATCACTCTCATTTCTCTTACCAATTTTTCCTCTATGTCTCTTACTTGATTTTCAAAATTCTTTTTGAGCTCTTCCATGGCCTGTGATGAATTCATATTTTTCTTAGAGGCTTTTGATGCAGGAGCTTTGACTTTGTTTTCTTCTGGTTGTATGTTTTTATCTTCTTTGTCACCAAAGCAAGATTCTACAGGCTCAATTTTTTCTGCTATTTGGTCATCTTCCCAGTCAAATACTTGACTCTAACTTTTTCTCAAGGTAGAACCATGATTCCAGTGGGGGTGGGGGTGGAAATAGGTATACTGTCCCAGGCTTCAGGGGTTTTGAATCAGTTTCTCAGTTCCCCACCCTCTGTCGCCCAGAACTCCAGAAGCAGATGCTGCTGGTGGAAGTGCTGCTGCTGTGGCTGTAGCCGCCACCACCACCTCCACTACCCAGGGACTGGGACCAGATCTCGCACCTCTTGTACCCAGGTTCCTCAGGGTTCCCCCACTGACCTTTCACACTGTCCTTGGGGTTTGTGGGTTGAGAAGTCTGGAAACTATCATAGCTGCCAGTGATTCTGTCCCTTGAGGCCTGTTCCAGCCCAATCTGCATCAGGTATGGCCCACAATGGACTGGGCTCCACTCCTAGCCTGGTGCAATAGACCCTTCCTTTTGATTTTCCAGGTTGTCCTGGGCTGTAGCTATTTCACTCTGTCATTTTGTGGGTTCTGCAGCTCTATAATTTGTTTAGTCATTTTTTACAGGTATGTGGAGGGGTTTGGGGAGAGCTCAAGCAAGTCCCTGCTTTTACTCCACCATCTTGCACTCTACTGTGACATTTAAAAGGGGCGTTTGTACATAGGGTGTGGGTATAAATTAACTGATATGATCATATAAACCTAATTAGGGGGTTCAAAGGGATTATAATGGGAGAAGAGGAAAGGCAGAGACAAAAAAGGGTTAATTATATCACATGAAGAGATATAAAACATATTATAGTACAGGAAAAGAAGGGAGGGAGATGACCATTGTTTGAACTTTAATCTCATTGAATTTGATTGCAGAAGGGAATAAAATACTGAATTAAGCATAGAAATCTAACTTGCCCTACAGGCAGTAAGAAGGGAAAGGGGGTTTTTAAAAATGAAAGGAATGGTTAGGAGAGAGGGAAGAATTAGTAAGGGAAAAGGGAAAGAAAAGGGAGGGGCTGATAGAATGGAGGAAAGATTGAGGGAGGTGGTGGTCTTTTTAGTAGGAGAAGGGGGGAATAGGATGGAGAGAAAGACACAGATAGCAATCATAATTGGAAGTGTGAATGGGATGAACTTTCCCATAAAATGGAAGCTGATAGCAGAATGGATTAAAAAGCAGAATCCTACAAAATGGTGTTTATAAGAAATACATTGGAAACAGGGGGATACACACAGGGTAAAAGTAAAAGACCAGAGTAGAATATATTATGCTTCAGCTGAAGTAAAAACAAAAAGCAGGGGTAGCAATCCTAATCTCAGACAAAGCAAGAGCAAAAATAGATCTAATCAAAAGAGATAAGAAAGGAAACTATATCCTGCTAAAATGCACCATAGACAATGTAGTAATATCATTATTAAACACTAAGTGGTATAGCATCCAAATTCTTAGAGGAGAAGTTAAAGGAGTTACAAAAGGTAATAGAGGGCAAACTATACTAGCAGGGAACCCCAACATCCCCTTCTATGAACTTGATAAATCTAGCCTCAAATAAACAAGAAAGAAGTTAAGAAGGTGAATAGAATTTTAGAAAAGGTAGATATGGTAGACCTCTCAAGAAAACTGAATGGGAATAGAAAGGAATATACCATTTTCTCAGCAGTACATGGCATCTACACAATACACAAAAATGGACCATAAACTAGAGCAATAAAACCTCACAATCCAGTACAGAAAGACAGAAATATTAAATACATCCATTTCAGATAATGATGTAATAAAAATCATGTGTAATAAAGGGCCATGGAAAGATAGACTAAAAATTAATTGGAAACTAATTTAACCCTAAATAATGAGTGGGTCAAACAAACAATGAATCATAGAAACAATCAATAATTTTATCCAAGAGAATGAAAATAATGAGACATCATACCAAAACTTATGGGATGGAGTGAAAGTGGTTCTCAGGGGAAATTTTATATCTGTAAATCTTTACATGAATAAAATAGAGAAAAAGGAGATCAATTAATTTTGGTTAATATGATTTTAAAAAAGAAAGAAAACCAAAATTACAGTATCAAAAATGAAAAGGGTGAATTCAGCACTCATGAAGAAGAAATTAAAACAATAATTAGGAATTATTTTGCCCAATTATATGCCCATAAATTTGAAAATCTTAGTGAAATTGATGAATATCTACAAAAATATAAATTGCCCAGATTAACAGAAGAGAAAGTAAAATGCTTAAATAACCCCATCTCAGAAAAAATGAACAAGGCATCTATGAACTCCCCAGGAAAAAAATTCCAGGGCCAGATGTATTTACAAGTGAATTCTATCAAATCTTTAAAGAACAATTAATTCCAATACTGTATAGACTATTTGGGAAAATTGGTGAAGAAATAGTCCCACCAAATTCCTTTCAGGAAACAAATTTGGTACTGATACCTAAACAAGGAAGAGCCAAAACAGAGAAAGAAAATTATAGATCGATATCCCTAATGAATATAGATGCAAAAATTTTAAATAAACAAAACATTAGCCAAAAGATTACAAGAACTAATTATGAGAATAATGCAATTTGATCAGGTAGGGTTTATGCCAGGATTGCAGGGCTGATTGATGATTAGAACCATATTTTTTTCAATATTTTTTTCTTTTTAAAAATTTTTAATAAACTTAAGAAGGCTGTCCCCTAGCCCCCCACCTCACCCCCAGTCAATAAAATTGACTAAATGAGGGTGGAGAGTGGGAGGAGGAGGTGCAGAGGGCCATGGGGGAAGGCCTAGGACTCATAATTTTCTTCTTCTTCATCAGCTGTAGGGCCAGGGTGTGCTGGAGGGAGAGACAGGATGGGTGAAAAGGGGAGGAAAGGGGCTGGGGTCTCTGGAACAGGGCTGTGGGTCAACCGGATTGGGTTGGAAGCTGTGGCATCTCCTCCTCTCCATCTGTTTCTGTGTCTTCAGAATCATCCTCCTGCTCCAAATTTGTCCCAGACTGCTTCTTGTCTTTCCCCTTGCCTCCAGCTCTGCCGTTTTTCTGGCTGCTCCCCTTCAGGCACCTGTCTCCCCATCCAAACTGTCAGCATAATTGATCACATCAACAACAAAACTAGCAGAAATCATATGGTTATCTCAATAGATGCAGAAAAAGCTTTTAACAAAATACAACACCCTTTCCTACTAAAAACACTAGAGAGCAAGGGAATACATGGAGCCTTCCTTAAAATGATAAGTAGCATCTACCTAAAATCTTCAACAAGCATTATACATAATGGGGATAAGCTAGATACATTTCTAATAAGATTGGGGGTGAAACAAGGATGTCCATTATCACCACTGTTGTTCAATATGATACTAGAAATATTAGCTTTAGCAATAAGAGAAAAAAAAAGAAATGGAAGGAATTAGAATAAGCAAAGAAGAATTTAAGTTATCACTCTTCGCAGATGATATGATGCTATACTTAGAGAATCCCAGAGAATAGGGTAAAAACTACTTGAAAAAATAAACAATGTTAGCAAAGTTTCAGGATATAAAATAAACCCACATAAATCCTCAGCATTTATATATATATATATATATATATATATATATATATATATATTTCTAATTAAATCCAACAACAAGAAATAGAAAGAGAAATTCCATTTAAAGTTACTGTAGACATTATAAGTATTTGGAGTCTACCTGCCAAAACAAACCCAGGAACTATATGAACATAATTAGAAAACACTTGCCACACGATTAAAGTCACATCTAAATAATTGGAAAAATATCAGGTACTTATGGGTAGGCTGAGCTAATATAATAAAAATTAAAATTCTACATATCCAGTGCCATACCAATCAAATTACCAAAAAGTTATTTTTTAGAGCTAGAAAAAATAATATCAAAATACATCTAGAAGAACAAAAGGCTCAGAATATCAAGGAAATTAATTAAAAGAAATGCTACAGAAGGTGACCTGGCTACACTAGGTCTTAAATTATATTATAAAGCAGCAGTCATCAAAACTAGTTGGTGTTGGCTAGGAAATAGAGAGGTAGATAAGTGGAATAAATTAAGTACATAAGACACAATAGTCAATGATTATAGCAATATACTCTTTGATAAACCCAGAGACCTCAGCTTTGGGGATAAGAATTCACTATTTAACAAAAACTACTGGGAAAACTGGAAAATAGCATGGCAGAAACCAGACATAGATCAGCGTCTGACACAGTATGCCAAAATAAAGTCCAAATGGGTACACGATTTATGTATAAAGACTGATACTATAACCAAATTAGGGGAGCAAGGAATAATTTATCTGCCAGATTTATGGAGAATGGAGGAATTTATGACCAAAGAAGAAAAAGAGATTATGAAATTCAAAACGGATGATTTTGATTACATTAAACTGAAAAGGTTTTGCACAAATAAAGCCAATGCAATCAAGATTAGGAGAGAAGCAGAAAACTGGGAATTTTGTAACTAGTGTCTCCCATAAAGGCCTCATTTCTAAAATATATAGAGAAGTGAGTCAAATTTACAAGAATACAAGTTATTCCCCAAATGATAAACGGTCAAAAGATACAAATAGGGAGTTTTTAGAGGAAGAAATTCAAGCTATATATAGTCATATGAAAAAATGTTCTCAATCACTGTTGGTCAGAGAGATGCAAATCAAAACAACTGTGAGCTACCACATCACACCTATCAGATTAGCGAACATGACAAAAAAAGAAAATGATAAGTGTTAGCAAGGATGGAGGAAAGTTGGAGCACTGATTCATTGCTGGTGGAGCTGTGACCTGATCCAACCATTCTGGAGAACAATTTGGGACTATTCCCAAAGGGCTTTAAAGTGTGTATACCGTTTGTTTGACCCAGCAACACTGGTTCTAGGGCTGTATCGCAAAGAGATCATAAAAATGTGAAAAGGACCTACGTGTACAAAAATATTTATAGCAGCTCTTGTGGTGGCCAAGAACTGGAAATTGAGGTGATGCCCATCAAGTATGGAATGACTGAACAAGTTGTGGTATATCAACATAATGGAATACTATTGTGCTATAAGAAATGATGAATTGGCAAACTTTAGAAAATCCTGGAAAGACTGATGTTGAGTGAAGTGAGCAGAATGAGGAGAACTTTATTCACAGAAACAGCTACAGTATGCAGTGACTGATTTTGACAGACTTAGCCCTTTTCAGTAATTCAAGGACCTAAAAAATTCTAACGGACTCATGATGGTAAATGCCATCCATATCCAAAGAAAGATCTATGGAGTCAGAATGCAGAGTGAAGCAGATTTGTTTTGTTTTCTTTCTCATGGTCATTCCCATTTGTTACCATTTTTCCATGCAACATGATTAATGTGAAAAAGTGTTTAATAGGAATGTATATATAGATTCATATTAGATTGCATGCCATCTTGGGAAGGGGAGGGGAGGATGGAGGATAAAATTTAAAGCTTATGGAAGTGAATGTTGAGAACTAAAAATAAATAATTTTTTTAAAGAATAGCTATCATTCACAGTTGATCATCATACAATATTGCCATTACTATGTATATTGATTTCCTGTTTCTTTTCATTTCTCAATTGATGGGTATCCCCTCAACTTCTAATTCTTTACCACAAACAAAAAAAGAGCTGCTATAAATATTTTTTTGAAATGATGGGTCCTTTTCATATTTTTGTCTCTTTAGGATAGAGACCTAGTAGTGATATTGCTGGGTTAAAAGCATGAACATTTTTATAGCTCTGTGGGTATAGTTCCAAATTTTTCTCCAGAATGGTTGGATCAGTTCACAACTCCTCCAAAAACAGTTTTCCCACATCCCTCCAACATTTGTCATTTGCCTTTTCCATCATATTACCCAATATGATATGTGTGAGGTGGTACCTCAGAGTTGTCTTAATTTGTATTCCTTTGATCAATAGTGATTTAGAGCACTTTCATATGATTGTAGATGACTTTTATTTCTTCATCTGAAAACTGCCTGCTCCTATTCTGTGACCATTTATCAATTGTAGAAAGACTTGAATTCTGATAATTTTGACTCAGTTCTCTATATATTTACAAAATGAGGCCTTTATCAAAGAAATATGCAGCAATTTTTTTTTTAGTTCCCTGCTTTCCTTCTAATTTTGGCTCTGTTTTGGTTGTGGAAATAAAAAACTTTAATTTTATGTAATCAAAATTGTCCATTTTACATTCCATAATGCTCTCTATCTCTTGTTTGATCATAAATTCTTTCCTTATCCATAAATTTGACAGGCAAGATGTACCATGCTTCCTTAATTTGCTTTTGATATCACCATTTGTGTCTAAATCATGTATCTGTTTTGAACTAATGTCAGCATATGGTGTGAGATGTTGGTCTATACTTAATTTCTGCACACTGCTTTTCCCAGAAATTTTTGTCAGAAATTTTGTGAGTTCTTGATAAAAAAAAAAAAAGTTCAGATCTTTGATTCTGTCAAACACTAGATTACTATGGCCATTTATGATTATATATTGTGCACCTAATAGATTCCATTGATCCACCATTCTGCTGCTTAGTCAGTACCAGATTGTTTTTATGATCACTGCTTTGTAATTCAGTTTAAGATCTGGCACTGTTAAGACACCTTCATTCACATTTTGATTGATTCCCTTCATATTCTTGACATTTTGTTCTTCTAGATGAATTTTGTTATTATTTTTTCTAACTCCATAAAATAATTTTTTTTTTGGTAATTCAATTGGTAGGGCACTGTATAACTAGATTAATTTAGGTAGATTTGTCTTGTTTATTGAATTATCTCGGGCTACCCATGAGCAATTAATATTCCTCTAGTTCTTTAGATCTGATTTTGTGTGAAAAGTGCTTTGTAATTTTGTTCATATAGCTCCTAGATTTGTCTTGACAGGTAGACTCCCTAGTATTTTATATTGTCTGCAATTATGTTAAATTTCTCTTTCTATCTCTAACTACTGGACTTTTTTGTTAATATATAGAAATGTTGATTATTTGTGTGGATTTATTTAATATATTGCAACCTATATACTACATAAATTGTTAATTATTTCAATTATTTTAGTTGATTTTCTAGGATTCCCTAAGTATACCATCATATCATCTGCAAAGAATGATGGTTTTGTTCTTCAATGCCTATTCTAATTCTTTCCATTTCTTTCTCTTGTCTTATTGCTATAGCTAACATTTCTAGCATAATACTGAATAATAGTGGTTATAAATGGCAGCCTTGTTTCATCCCTGTTCTTATTGGAAAACCTTCTACTTATCCCTATTACATATAATATATACTGATGACTTTAGACATATCATTTTAAGGAATGCTGCATTGATTCCTAAGCTTTTCAGTGATTTTAATAGGTATGAGTCCTGCATTTTGTCAAAAGTTTTTCTACATCTATTGAGATAATTGTATGATTTTTCTTGTTTTCTTGTTACTGATATGATTAATTATGTTGATAACTTTTCTTAGTTTTGGATCAGCCCTGCATTCCTGGTAGAATTTCCACCTGGTCATAGTGTGTGATTTTTAGAATACATTTTATTTAAAATGTTTGCATCAATATTCGTTTGGGAAATTGGTATATAGTTTCCTTTCTCTGTTGCTATTTTTTTGGTTCAGGTATCAGCACCATATTTGTGTTGTAAAGGGAACTTTAAATTATTCCTTCTTTGCCTATTTTTCTCCAAATAGTTTGGAAAACATTGAAATTAATTGTTATTTAAATATTTGGTAGAATTTACTTTTGGATTCATCTGGTCCTAGGGATTTTTTCTTAGGGAGCTCACTGGGAACTTGTTCAATTTCTTTTCCTAAGATAGGTTATATAAGTATTCTATTTCCTCCTCTGTTACTCTGGATAGCTTATTTTTTTTGTAAATATTCACAAATTTCACTTAGATTGTCAGATTTATTGGCATGTAATTGGGCAAAATAGCTCCTAATAATTACTTCAATTTCTTTTCATTTGGTGGTACACTTGATATTTTTATTTTTGACACTGGTAATTTGGTTTTCTTTCTTTTTAATGAAATTAACCAACAGTTTGTCATTTTTTTTTCATAAAACCTTAGTTCAATGTTTTTCTTACTTTCAGTTTTATTCATCTCTCCTTTGATTTCTAATTTGGTGTTTATTTGGAGACTTTTTATTTTTCTAGGTTTTATTAGTTGCATTCCCAACTCATTGATCTGCTTTTTCTCTATTTTGTTCATGTGAGCATTTAGAGATATAAAATTTCCCCTATGTGCTACTTTGGCTGTAACCCCTAAATTTTGCTGTTGTCTCATTGTTGGCATTCTCTAATTAAATTATTGGTTGTTTCTATGGTTTGTTCTTTGACCCATTCGTTTTTTAGAATTAGATTATTTAGTTTTCAATTAATTTTTAACTATGATCCTTTATTAAATAATTTTAATGCATTATGGTCTGAAAAGGATACATTTAAAATTGTACTTTTCTGTATTTTGTTGTGATGTTTTTATGCTTTAATACGTGGTCAATTTTGCGAAGCTGTCATGCAGAGCTTAGATAAAAGAGCTTACTATTTAACACGGAATACAAGAACCTTACAATTTAATAGGAAAACTTGGCAAATACACAAATAGCCAGGCATACAAAGTATAGTATAACATGATAAGTATTTATATGAAAAGTATTCTGTGAGGTCCAGGTAAATTGTTTGAACAAATTTGAGGTAGAGGAGATCACTTTTAGTTGGAGTAGGGAGATGATTGGACCTTGAAAAAAGTGAGTCACTTCAACAGATTTGGAGAAAGGGGTAAAATTCATCCTGGTGAAGGCATTTACAAAGACAGATTAGGACAGAGTGGGAACAGCAGGTGAAAACAGGTTATAGAATTAATTTAATAGGATTATAGATTTACAGATAGAATATTTGTGGTCATCTAATGCAACCCTCTCATTTTATAGATGAGAAAACTATCTCTATAGAAATTAATTTACTTGTCTAATATGACACAGACAATAACTGACAAAGCCAGGATTTCAAATGCAGGACTTCTGATTTTAAATTTAAAACACTTTTCCACTGCATCAAATATAGTAGAGCTGGAAGGGATCTTAAAGATAGAACATTTAGTCTAAAATCCTAATTTTATAAATATGAAAATTGAGGTTCACAATTAGTAACAAGCAGGGTGTGGGCTCTTTCTGACTCTGTCTGGTACTTTTTGACCATGCCATGTCAAAAACTCACTAGTTTGTCTGGAATTTAGTCTATATCAAGGGAAGTATTATAAGACAAAGTTGTAAAGGTAGTTTGGAGTTAGCTTATGGAGATCCTTGGATGACAAGAATAGTAAAGAAGACAGGTTTTTAAAGAGACTCATTTGATCCAAGTAGTACAATGGGAAAATTTGGTGGACAGCAGTGTGAAGAATGCTATACAGTTATAAGGTAGTCTCTGTCAGGATCCTAAGACTTCTGGCTACTGGCATCCCAGGACACAGACATCCCTAAGAGAATAGAGAGGGGCCCAAAGGAGATTGTCAAGGATTTAACTGTTGTGGACCTTGTAACCCTGAGTCATCACTGGTGCCCTTTGCTGCATTGTGTCCCTAAGACCTCAAGAAGCTTACATTACAATCTATTCTGTGAGACTCTCTACATAAATACACACACAACACATACACACACTCATGGATATTCATGTAAGTAACCAGATTTCCCATTTCAGAGTACTCACCTTATATTCTTGCTCTCCCTCCAACAAACACTCAGTTCTGCATCATAAGGGTCAAATTAAGGAAAACCAGCTGAGAAGCTTAATCTATTTTTGTTTCTCTAAAATAACTATAAACAACCTTGTAGAGACACTAATACCATTCTTAGGAATTTTGGCGTCAGATGCTACATCTCTGATGGCATAGCTCAGTCATCCTACCTTCTTGTTTGTGGCAGAAATAGAAGGGGCTGCTATAAGTTTTACATAAAAAATTAGGGTCTGCTTAAATTTACTATAATTTAATCCATTTCTTGACTAACAAGAGGCACATGGAACTGTTTCTTAGGTCATGTTGTGGGAATATCATAAAACTGGTCTTTATGTCATACATTCACACATATTATTTTCTGATTATTAAAAGGAGAAGCATCAACCTCTACAATTTATGTATATATAATATATATAATACACACAGTATATATAATGTTATATTACGTATAACAATACCTATAATAGTATATGTATATATAGCTAGTTATTGTCATTATTTGAAAAATAATAATAGCATAAAGTGCTTTACTGTTAGAAAGCATTTTTGTGTGAATGTGTTTTATATATATATATATATATATATATACAAGCATGAGTATGTGTATATACTATTTTCATTTGAATACCACAACAGTCCTTTGAAATTGTCAGTTATTAATCTGATTTCACAGATGTAGTTACACTAAGTCTCAAGGTGGTCATAGTCATAGGCAGAATCAATAGATTTTGGGTTGGACAGAGAGCTTTGAAGAGATCCACTTCAAGTAACTCATTTTGCAAATGAGAAAACTGAGTCCTGCAGAGAAAAAGTGACTTGCTCAAGGTCCCAGAGTTACTAAGGCAGAGAACAGGGAAAGGAAATATATGATATTACCTCATTACTGAAATAGTAAAAAGAGGTATTTACATAAATGTATTTTACATATTAATGGTGTATAAAATTTACATTCATACCCTAATATAGCTCTATACTGCTTGTATTCAGTTACATATTAACTAAATGTAAAGAATAAATGGTTCTTTCTTTCACTCTGATTTTTCATGGTATATTTCTTTCTAGGGAGGCCATGTCCATATTTTTGCACTTTTTATGGGAAAAGACTTATTTTCCTCCAACACAGAAATTACTTTCAATGTGGAAATCATTAAAGTGCTTGCATTTGGAATTCAGAAATGGGGAAAAAAGAAGCCATAAACTGAATAGACTATTTGACAATAAGATTAATACTTGAAATCCAGAAACAATTTTGTTTTATTCCTTGTAAATTACACATCTATAATTAATGGAAATAGGACTTCCTAATTCTTATGACTATTTAATGTTCAGTGTATGTGTATGTACTCATGTGTGTACATATGTACTTGCATGAGTGTGTTTAAAAATACAGCCTCTCTCCTCTTCTTTAGCAACTAAATTTTCAAAAGTTCTGGTAACAAAAGAGTTAAGAGACAGAATTGCTATTAAAAGATTTATGCTAACCAGGTGTTTGAGTTGCTTGAAAAGTCAACCGTTTAACATACAACCTTTCTGTTGTAAATTCTGTACCACAAGAAGACAGATTATACAGTTAGGTATAAAACTATGGTTAAAAAAATACATGAGGATAATGAAAAAAACATTGTGTCCAATTTTTCTTGGGTAACTTGCCAAAACATGTGACCCTCAGAATGCCTTAAGAATGTCCTTATGCTCAGCATCTCACTTAAAATGTCCCATGTAAAGACCAAGGAAATGTTTTGGTCCCTTCTGTTATATCCACACCAGAAACAGATCTATGGCTACTCTGATCACAGACATGATTATGCATAAATCACATAAGAAATTACATTTGAAGAACTCTTGGGTTATCATGTCCAAAAACAGCATCCTTAGGAGAGACTATCAGTTTCTCAGAGTTATAAAGTTAACCTATTAACCCTGTCACCTTCACACTGTATCACTGCAAATCCTGGATGTTGAGGAAAGCTGTGGTTTCAGGCTCACAGCCTTGAGCCTCCCTTATACAAATCAGCCACTAAAATTGAAAAGGGAAAGGGGAAAAGGGGAGTAAAGGGGGCAGGGAATGCCTTTTCACAAAATGAGCATGAGAGAAAATAACCTCGAGGTTAAATGATACAATCATTCACAGGTGGGATTTACTGGTGTTCTGTAACTTTCCATGAAGGGATTTACATATGACCAGAAGAAGCCACAGATTCAAAAATTCTGGGGGGAAATTTTTAACTAAGCAGTGAAGTAAGTGTGTCTGTTTGTAGTTATGGAGCTGTTGTGCTTTCTGTTTAGTAGGTCAACATACTGTCGTCGTCTTAATTTGTGTCTGGGCCTATCACGCAAAGGCTGTTGCTTCACAGAAGGTTTTAATCAGAACAGCCAAACCAACAAAATAGGACATCCTAGTCAGGATTACTTTCTCAACCTTGTTTTGAATTGTCGTGTGTGTGTGTGTGTGTGTGTGTGTGTGTGTGTGTGTGTGTTGGGGGTTTTTTCCAATCAGGGGCTTGGCAAAGTCCACAAAAGCCACTTATTGTAGCGCTCAAGTTTAATAAAGGGTAACTTTGACCTCACAAAAGGTGGCCAGTGGTAATCACTCCTCCAGAATGCCAACTATTAAATACTAAAGCAATAGCGTTGCTCAGACTTCAGCTCCTTGGCAACACTGCCCTGTGATCCTACAAATACTGTTAAACTACAAGTGGACTTCTGTCTTGCTCTATTCAAAGAGGACTCCATGTATATTCAGTCCTGCATCTAGACAATGGCAGTGTCCTACCAGGTAGATGGCAGTCCCATATCACTCATATGAAAGAATAAATCTAAATGGATGTCATTTCTATCCTTTCAAAATGTCCTTAAGAACTATATCCATGACCACATTTCATCCTCCAGGTTCTAAGCATCATTCCGTTCATCCTTATCCATTCTCTCTATTATTTGGACCCTGCAGACCAAAGACTGGGAAGTTCCTAGTGGAATAAGATTATGTAAATGAAAAATATAAGCAATTTATTGTAATCAAGAATTACTAGATTCCTATCTGGCTTTTGAGAAATCATGTATTTGAAGATACAGCTGCTGCCCAGAAATTTCTTTGAGTGTCCATGGGCTACACCATAGTGATCAAATGTTGCATACAATTAACAATGTTTTAGAGACCTTTCCTTTCTCTCACATATCTTTTTTTGTCTTCTTTTTTAACATATGAGGAAGTTGAGGTCCAGAGAATTGAAATATCTTCCCCAGGATCACAGAGCTTGTTAGTATCTGAGGTGAGATTTGAACCCATTCTCCCTTACTTCAAATCCAGACCTCTACCCACTATACAATATTCTTGTGAGGGTCCTTTTACAAATCCAAACCCAAATCTAATTTTCATTCCTCTCAAGATGTAATTGGGGGGGTGGCTAGGTGGTGAGGTGAATAGAACACCGGCCCTGGAGTCAGGAGGACCTGAGTTCAAATCTGTCCTCAGACACTTAACAGGATTATTAGCCATGTGACTTTGGGCAGGTCACTTAACCCCAATTGCCCTAAAAAAAAAAAAAAAAAAGAATTTATCTGAGTCTTGCAACAGGCCTTTGGGGCAGCTAGGTGGCACAGTGAGTAAATCGCCGGCCCTGCAGTCAGGAGGACCCGAGTTCAGTTCTGGCCTCAGACATTTAACACCCACACAAAAAAACTAGCAGTGTAAACTTGGGCAAGTTACTTAACCCCAACTGCCCTCCAAAAAGCAAAAAAAAAAAGATGTCATTTGGATTTGACAAAAATTATAGAAATACTAAATAATATTAGAAAAACATTCTAAATAATGAGATAAAACAGCACTAAGGCAAATGAGTTTATATAGAAGGCTGTGGAAATAGCTGCTGGTCAGAACTTTGGATAAATCTCCTAACCTTCCCTTACTATATATATTTTTTTCCTTTACTTAATCCCGAGCTGTGACTGTCAGACTGTAGATGCTGGGATTACTTACTGTTATGTGATAACTTCTTCTGGCACTACCCAGCATTGGAACAATCATTAAAATAGTGTAAGAGCAGGTACTGGCACAATCTCCCCTAGCTAAGAATTTAAATCTGTACCAGACCATAAGAGTATAGGGCAGATGTCTGAAGGGAAGTTAACCTCAATGACTATCAATTCTCAGTGATAGCCTTTCTCTTGCTCAAAGTTTGGGATGGAAAGAGAGAGACAGGACTTTAAGGATGGAACATAAGCCAAGACATACGTGTGTGTGTGTGTGTGTATTTTAATTTCTCCATCTAATTCTGGCAACAAATGGGTTATTAGTGAGTTGACTGTTTGGAAACTGGGAATCTGGTTACCTAGATGTTTCATTTAGCTATATAAACAAACTTTGTTTCTTTTTGTAAAGACTATCAGTACAAAAAGTTGTACAACTCAAAAGTTGGCTTTGAATTGTGGACGCTTGCCATAGAACACCCCATTTAATAATAAGTTATAAATGATTAGAAAAACACTAGTGAACCACATAAATTAGACACAAGTCTTTGGATTGTTCTTCAATTCTTGCCAGCAGTCATTAAATCTCTCTCTACTACAGAAAATTTAGAGAAGGTTACCTATCATTGGTTCTGTATTCTCTGAAACTGATCATTCAAGCAAGTTCTGTAATTTCAAAATGTTTTGAAGTGTTAGATGGCTTCTCAATATAACACAACCCTGTTCTTCATTTATGATGCAAAGAGGCAAATGAGATGGAGGGGGAGGGTAAAGAAGCTCATAATTTTCAACATATATGAAAACTCAAATTGAAAAATTGTTCCAGTTTAATTTTATGAAATAAGAAAGGAATAAAATCTTAATGAAAATTTTTAAAAGGGCAAACATCTCTTGGCATTGAGGGAAAAAATACAAAAGATAAAAGAGTGCAAGTACCTTAAATGAAGAATGTATGTTATTTCAAGTGGAAAGAGAAATAAAATCATGTGAGCCTTCTAGAAGTCATACTGGCTGTAGTTCACTGTGTGCAAGTATATAAAAATCAATTGACAACACTCTGATTTTAAAGAAATATCAAGACAATGAAGAGTATTATGAATCAGTGTGCAATTCAGTGAATAATGATGCCCCATCTAGGGTATTTGAAAGTACTGCTATTTGCAAACAAGCTCAAGTGATGAATATAGTTCCATGTCTCACATCAACCAATGTGGACACAGACACAGCACAAACATTATGACAGAATCAGTTATCCAAGTGCTGTCCATTCTCAACTATAGCACTTACCCTTCCTCTAAATTCCTACCTGAACTATTTCAATAAAATCTTCCTATAGATGTCACTACCTCCATTGACCCCTAATTCTAATCCAACTAACATATTACTACCAAATTCATCTTTCTTTTTTTAATTAAATTTTGTTTATTTTTAGTTTACATCATTCATTTCCACAAGATTTTGAGTTACAAATTTTCTCCCCATCTTTCCCCTACCCACCACCCCCAAAACAGTTATCCCCCTATATACCCCATCCTCCAATCTGCCTTCTCCTATATCCTCCTCCATCACTCCTCCGACTTTCCAGTAGGGCAAGATGGAGCTCTATGCCCTAGTGCCTCTATATCTTATTTCCCAGTTGCATGAAAAAAAATTATATATATATATATATGTTTTTTTAAACATTTTATTTTAAAACTTTTAATTTGAGATTCTTTCCCTTCCTCCCTCCTCACCCACCCTTACTGAGAAAATAAGTAATTCGATATAGATTGTATATGTGTAGCTATGCAAAACCTTTCCATAGTGGATATGTTGTGAAAGACTGACTATATTTCCCTCCATCCTATCCCCCCAACCTGTCCCTTTTCAAAAGTGTGTGCTTCCAACTCACCTCCCCTCCAGCTTGCCCTCCCCTCCATCATCCCCCCTCTCATACCCTTCCCCCCTACTCCCCTGTAGGGTGAGATACCCTATTTAGTGTGTATGTCATTCGCTCTCTAAGCCAAATTCAATGAGAGTAAGTTTGCCTCATTTCCTTTTGCCTTCCTGTTCTTCCCCTCCATTGTAACATTTTTCCCTTGACTCTTCTATATAAGATAATTTAACCCATTCTGTCTCTCCCTATCTCCTCATTATATTCCTCTCTCACCTCTCAATTTTACCTTTTAAGTGTCATCCCTTCCTATTCAATTGGTCCTGTGCCCTCTGTCTATATATACCTGTACACATATATACACACACTCACATATGTATTCATATGCCCATATACCATCTATATAGATATGTATATGTATGTATACATATGCATATATATATTACATTTATATTCACTTCAACTATTTTCATAGTGAGAAAAGTTTCATAAGTTACAATTATCATTTTTCCATGTAGGAATATAAATAGTTAAACTTTGATAAGTTCCTTATGATTTCTTTTCCATGTGTACCTTCTTATGCTTCTCTTGCTTCTTGTATCTGGAGGTCAAATTTTCTATTCAACTCTGGTTTTTTCATCATGAATGCTTGAAAGTTCTCTATTCCACTGAATTACTATATTTTCCCCTGAAAAATGATACTCAGTTTTTCTGGGTAGGTGATTCTTGGTTTTAATCCCAGCTCCTTTGAGGTCTGGAATATCATATTCCAAGCCCTTCAATCCCTCCATATAGAAGCTGCCAGATCCTGTGTTATCCTGATTGTGTTTCCACAATATTGAAATGGTTTCTTCCTGGATGCTTGTAATATATTCTCCTTGATCTGGGAATTCTGGAACCTGGTTATAATATTCCTAGGAGTTTTCTTTTTGGAATGTTTTTCAGGGTGGTGATCAGTGGATTCTTTCAATCTCTATTTTGCCCTCTGATTCTGAAACATCAGGGCAATTTTCCTTGAGAATTTCTTGAAGGATGATTTCTAGGTTCTTTTTTTTTTTATCATGGCTTTTGGGTAGTCCAATAATTTTTAAATTCTCTCTCCTGGATCTATTTTCCAGGTCAGTGGTTTTTCCCATGAGGTATTTCACATTTCCTTCTATTTTTTCATTTGTTTGGATCTGTTTAGTAGTCTCTTGATTTCTCATAAAGCCACTAGCTTCCATTTGCTCCAATCTAATTTTGAAGAAATGATTCTCTTCAGTGAGTTTTTGAGATTCTTTTTCCATCTGGAAAATTTGACTCTTTAAGGCATTCTTCTCCTCATTGGCTTTTTGAGCCTCTTTTGCCATTTGAGTTAGTCTATTTTTCAAGGTGTTATTTTCTTCATTCGGGTTGTTGACTCTCTTTTCATGATTTTCTTACATCATTCTCATTTTTCTTCCCAATTTTTCCTCCATTTCTCTTAATTTGAGTTTCAAAATTCTTCTTGAGCTCCTCTATGGCCTGTAACCAATTCATATTTTTCTTAGAAGCTTTTCTTGCAGGAGTTCTGACTTCCTTGTCTTCCTCCTGTTCCATGCTTTGATCCTTTCTGTCCCCAAAATAGGAATCCAAAGTTGTACCACTGTGCTTGCCCTGCTTTCCCCAGTTGCTCATGTTGCCACTCAACCACTTGACTCTTTAGCTTTTTGCCACAGTAGAACTCTATTTTCAGAGAAGAGAGCTTTGTCCCAAATTGCTGGGTTTTCTCAGCTACTGGAGCTAGTTTGGTGCCCTCTCAGAAGCCTCCACTGGTTCTGGCAAACTGGTCATGCACCCCAGGACCTTCACCCTATTAAGCAATCCAGATCCAAGCAGTTTAAAGCAACAGGAATTACCCCTCAGACTGGTCACTTGATCCCCCTAAAATCTGCAGGCCAGGAGCTCTGAAGCAGCTATGGAGCTACAGGCAAAGACTCAGCTGCTTCTTACCTGGGCACAGAGGCCAGACCACACTCCTGGTCTCCATGTTCCCAAAGTCCACTGACCCCTCACTTTGTCTTTGGCATTTATGGGTTGATAATTCTGGAAACCACCACAGCTGCTGGTGGTCCAGCCTCCCTATGTCCCTCTAGCCAAGGCTGGTTGGGCTGCCCTGAGGCTAAAACCTCAGACGGGGGGGGGGGGAGGAGGGGGGAGAGCTGGGCTTAGCTCTCAGTGCTGCTGTACTGGACCCTTCCTGCTGGTCTGCCAGGCTGTCTTCAGTAGGAAGTTAGTTTCTCTCTGTCACTTTGTGGGTTTTGTAGCTCTAAAGTTTGTTTAGAGTCATTTTTATATGTATTGGAGGAGGTAGAAGAAGGAGCCCTGTGGAAGTCCTATTTCTACTCCTCCATCTTGGCTCTGACCCCCCAAATTCATCTTTCTGAAGCATAGGTCTGGTCATGTAACCACTCTTCTCAAAGACATTTGGTGGCTTCCTAGTTCTCACTTAGTAAATTTTAAGCTCTTTTGCTTGTGATCTCATATTACTGTTCTACACACACTCTAGGGAAACTGGACTTCTCTTACATCCAAATATGCCCTATGCTTTCCTACTCCTATACCTTTGCTCAAATATGTCTTTATGACCCTAATTTCCTCCTTCTGTCTTTATCTTTTGAATTCCTGTAATTGAAAGCTTAACTAAAAATATCTGCTTCTTTATACAACCTCCTCTGGTACCCCAACTAATACAACCTTCCACTAGATCTCATGTAACATTTTATTTTGTACTTCTCTAAAATGTTTATCCTCCTACTAGACTGGAAATTCTGTGATTATAAGGAAAACAAAATCTAAACTGATAAGCATCTATCAAAATGCCCATCACATAATAGACAACTAATATTTGTTATCATATATTTTGTTTAAAAAAGTGGTTGGAGTTCAGAGCCAACATGGCAGAAAAAAGTAAGGGAATTACAAGAGCTCTCCTTAAAACCCCTCCAAAAAACTTTAAATCCTGCATCAAAACAAATTCTGGATCAGCAGAACCCACAAAAGGAAGGGGTGCGGGGCAGCTAGGTGGCACAGTTAACAGAACACTGGCCCTGGTTCAAATACGGCCTCAGACACAACACAAAAAAACTAGCTGTGTGGCCTGGGCACTTAACCCCAATTGCCCTACAAAAAGCAAAAAAGAATAAAAAAGAAGGGCTGAAAAAATGTTCTATCCCAAGAAACTTAGATGGTCAGCAAGAGAGTTCTAATGTACCAGGGTGAGAGTGGAGCACAGTCTAGCACAGGCCCTGACCCAGCAAACCAACAATAGGTCTTGGGAATGATTGAATCAGTACTGGCAGTGGTAGTTTCTGAATTTCCTATCTCACAGATGGCAAGGGGGACAGACCACTGACAAAAAGGAGACTGCTAGGGTCCATTTGCTTGCACTGGGGATGGGAATGTGTTGGATTTCTCACTTGGATCTGGGTCACATACCTGGGTCTCATTTCCAGGGCAAGGAGAAGCACTAGTACACCAGAGCTTGTGACCACAGGGAGTGGGAACATTGGTCCCCCAGTTCCAGAGTGAAAGAGAAAGCTTGTGGTCACTCACAGACCAGAGCACAGTAGAAGATATTAGTAAACACACTTCACCCTAGATCATACCACCTTGCAAGAACCAAAAATATAGATACCCTGAATTTACTCTGAAAACAGCTGCACAAAAAAAAACCTGAAGCTTGGAACTTTGACCCATCTACTACAGGAGTAGAGCTCCAGTTTAGCATAGAGTTAAAAGTCAAGAAATAGGTCAGAAAATGAGCAAATAGGAAAAATAGAAAAGTTATTCTGACTATAGAAAGTTACCATAGTAACAGGGAAGATCAAAACACAAACTCAGAAAAAGACAAGAAAGTCAAAACTGCTACATCCAAAGCCACAAAGAAAAAATATGAATTGGCCTTAGGCCGTGGAAGGACTCAAAAAGGATTTTAAAAATAAAGGTAGAGAGGTAAAGGAAAAAATGGGAAGAGAAATGAGAGTAATGCAACAAAATCATAAAAAAATCAACAGCGTGGTAAAGGAATAACAAAAAAAAATACTGAACAAAATAACACCTTAAAAAAAACCAAAATAGGTTTTTACAAAATAGTAAGAGACACAATAAGCCAATAAAAAGAAAACTGCCTTGAAAAATGGAATTAACCAAATGGAAAAAGATATACAAAAATCCACCAAAGGAAAAGAACTCTTTGAAAAGAAAAATTGGCCTAATGGAAAAGGAGCTACCAAAGCTCACTGAAGAAAATAATCCTTTAAAACATTAGAATTAGGCAAGTAGAAGTTAATGATGTTATGACACATCAAAAAACAATCCAACAAAATCAAAAGAATGAAAAAGTAGAGGAAAATGTGAAATGTCTCTTTGGAAAAACTATTTACCTAGAAAATAGATCCAGGACAGACAATTGAAGAATTATCACATTACCTAAAAGCCATGATAAAACAAAAAGGAGCTAGACAACATCTTTCAAGAAATTATGAAGGAAAACTGTCCTGATATTCTAAAACCACAGATTAAAATAGAAATTGAAAGAATCTCCCAATAACCTCCTGAAAAAGACCCCAAAATGAAAATTCCTAGGAATATTATAAACAAATTCCAAAACTCCCAGGTCAAGGAGAAAATATTGAAACCAGTCAAAAAGAATTCAAATATGTAGTCATAGTCAGGATCACACAAGATTTAACACCTTCTTAAAGGATCAGAGAGCTCAGAATATGGTATTTTGGAGTGAAAATGAGCTAGGATTAAACCAGGACTCAGAAAAAAAACAGAATATAATACTTCAGGGGGAAAAAACATCAAATTCAGTTTTTTTAAGGCATTCCTCTCCTTTAAATAAGTCTTATCCTTTACCCCTCTGGACTCAGTTTCCTTATCTGTAAAATGAGGAACTGGGGCTAAGTGATCTCTAAGGCCCCTTCAGTTCTAAGTGAATTTTATGATCTTATAATATGCATGTAATATTAAATACTCCATAAAATAATGATGAACTATTAAATTATTAATAGTTCTCAGTACTAATCATTCTAAATGTCCAGTGGTTCAATCTATAACTCATCTAAAAGACTTGAAAGTAACTGCTGTTCTTATCATCATGAGTTCAACCCTGAGTCCAGTTGACATCATGAAACAGATCTGTTCCTCCATTGTAGGGACAGCTTTTAGGAAGGAATGTTCCAACTTACCTAAATCAAGTTGCAAGGCAAAGTAGTAAAATCCAGGAAATAAATCAAGCTACAATTTTCAGGGTATTATATTCTCATACATAGTTATGACAAGATCATCCTTTAGGTTTCCAAAGTAGATGCCATTTTCTCTTTATAGTGGACTGTTTCCAGTAAGTTTTGCTCTTCCTTTTTGTTTTTGTTTGTTTTTTTAATACTTACCTCAATACCTCTAGGTGTGTATGGGCACACCCTTCCCTAACAAAGATTAAACCATTCTATACCTTAATAGACAGACCTTAGGAGTTGCTATGGTCTGGTAGCCAATGCTTTGGTAATGGGCTTCTCATTGTATGTCTGCACCCTCCATGTAAGCAGATGCAGTCCTTCCAAAAGTTATCCGGTGCAATCCTAATTCATATTTTTTCCCACAAATCACAGAGAATCTCTCTACCACACCCAGTGCTTTGGTGGCCTTCATCAAGTTGTTCATTTATCTAGGGTACCCATGTGCCACTAGAGATAAGATAAGATGGTTAGGTATTATTCTCATTTCATACACATGGAAACAAAGGTACAAACTTTTAAAGACTTTTCAGGGTGCCACAGGTGATTAGTATTAGCAGAGTGTAAGCTGACATCCATGTTATCTACTTACTAAATTCTTTCTACTAGTCATACCACTGAAAGTTAGAATAACAATTTATTATTATAAAAATAAAATTGAACAGAGGCATAAATTTCTTTTTTTCAGATTTGCAGATAAAACAAAGAGAAGAGAATAGCTAGTGTACTAAATAATAGTCAGGATTCAAAAAGAGTTTGACTACCTAGAACATTGGGCTGAATCAAATCAAAAGAAATTTAACAGGGATAAATGTAAAATATTACACTTGGTTCAAAAAATCTACTTTAGAAGTATAAGATGGAGGAGTCATTGTTAGGAGGTTGTTTGAAAAAGGCTAGGGACTTTAGTGGACCACAAGCTCATTAGAAATTGGCAGTGTAATGTGAAAGCCAAAATTGATAATATAATCATTGGTTACATTGAGAGACATAGCTGAAAATTTATGCAATTCTTTCAATGATCCAAAGCTGTCATTTACACAAAATCCTACATGTCTTATTGCCAAAATTTTTCTGCTGATATCATTAAGCTGTTATTTCTGGGTCACTGCAGTTTCTGAAGAAACGAAATTGCAAGTGGCCCAAAATACAATGGGAGAGGCACCTTGTGGGCATACATTAGGGAATCAGAGAGCACATTATGAACAGTGAGCCCTATGTGAGAAGTTGTGCAAAGAATATTCATTCGAAGATGAGAGAGACAGAAACAGAGAGAGACAGAGACAGAGAGAGAGAGGGAGACAGAGACAGAGAGAAAGAATGAGAAAAGAAGGTCTGGTCATATAGTAAGACATCATTGAAATATGCTATTATCCATGGAATATTAAAAGAACTACAATAGGGGCAGCTAGATGGTGCAGTAAGTAGAGCACCAGTCCTGGAGTCAGGAGGATCTGAGTTCAAATCCCTTCTAATACATTTAACTCTTACTAGTTGTGTGACCTTGGGCAAGTCACTTGACTCAATTTCCTTGTCTTCCCCACCTCCAAAAAAAAAGACAAAAAAGAACTACAAGGTCAATAACATGCTAGGTATACTTCTAAGGAGGATTTATAAAAGCATATGGAATAGAAAGGCAAAGGGTAAAAAAGCACAGGCAAGTTGGGATCTAAACCAATGGAGGGAGTATCCACAATGAAGAGATTCAAAAATCCACTGAATTATCCCAATTTCAAATGATTCACAAAGAACTAATAAGAATATCTTTACATTTTCAGTAATTCCTAACAAGTTTGTTTTAGAAAAGAAAAATGTTGACTTTTAAAATTTATTAAATATCATTTTTATCAGAGAACTACTAGACTCCTTTTTTTCTCCATATTGTGGCTTCCATAAAGTGATCTGAAGGTCACTTTCACTTTGGATGAGAAGACCTATTGAATCAGATCAATTTCATTATCCTAATATCAGTGTTTAGTCAGTCATTAAACATCTATTAAGTGCCTCCTCTATGTGCCAGGCACTGCATTAAGCTCTGAACATACAAAAAGAAGCAAAAGGTAATCCTTGCCTAAAAGACACCCACACTGTAATGGGAAGTGGGAGGGCATGAGGTGACAAAAAGTAGATATCTGCAAACAAGTTATATGCAGGATAAATAGGAAATAATTTTAAAGGAGAAAGTACTGAAATTAAGAGAGACTGGGAAAGCCTTCTTAATAGAAGACAGGATTTTAGTTGGGATGTGAAGGATGCAATTGAAGCTAGGCAGAAATGAAGAGGGAGAACATTCTAGGCAGGGGAAACAACCAGAGAAAATCCCCAGATAGAGCATCTTGTTCATGTTATTGGATTGGCCAGTGCCACTGCATTGAAGAGTACATCTCAGGAAGTAAGGGATATAAGAAGACCAGAAAGTTAGGGAGGTATGTTATGAAGAGTTTAAATGCCAAATAGACTATTTTGTATTTGTAGTTGATTCTAGAGCCTATAAAGAGTCACTAGAATTTATTGGTTACAGGTTGGTGGGGCAGGGGTTTGATACGCTGAGACTAGTGCTTTAGGAAAATCAATTTGGCAGATAAATGAATGATGGACTAGAGTGAGGAAAGGTTTGATGCTATCAAACCCACCAGAAGATTATTGCAATAGTCCAAGTGTGAGATGATGATGGCCTGTACCAGAGTGATAGTAGTATTGGAGGAGAGAAGGGGCCATATTTGAGAAGTGTTGCAAAGATGAAATCAATAGGCCTTGGCAACAGATTGGATGTAATAGGTGAGAGATGGAGGGGAATTGGGGAGATAATTCTTAGGATGTGAGCCTGAAGGAAAGGAAGGATGGTACTGCCCTCAACGATAATAGGGAAGTTAGGAGTTGGGGGAAGGTGAGATTTAGGAAGATAGATAATGATTTCAGTTTTGAGCATGTTGAATATACGAGGCATCTATCTTAAATGGTCTTTTCAATGAGTTTAGCCACAAGGGACAAAAGAGATACGGCATGATAGCAAGAAAGAAAGGATCAAGTGAGAATTTTTTGAAGATAGAGACATGAGCAAGTCCATAGGCAATTAGGGAAAAAGATAGTAGACAGGGAAATGTTGAATATAAGTAATATAGTGGGGATAACAGAGAAGACAGTCTGTGGGAGGAGACAGGATATAATGGGATCACTTGTGCAGGTAGAGGAATTTGACTTGGTTAAAAGTTAGGGACAACTTTTTGTATGAGACAGTAGTAAATGAGGAGGAGAGAGTGCCAAAATGCATCTGAGTATTCAATACTGCATTGTTCATCTTCTTACTAATTAAAAATCTTATTCAGAGTAGGAATATTCCTCTACTGTAGGAATCAAAACTGCTAGAATCATAGGAATATAGAATGTCAAAGCTAAAAAGGCCCAGAAACTAGCAGAGGTTGAGTGTCTTACAGCTAAGTGTTAAGTAAAGGATCTGAACCCAACCTCCCTGTCCTTATTTCCTCTTACTCTAATTAAGCATTTTACCTCCTCTTTCCAAGGAAACTCCACACAGTCACTGAGAGAAGATAGCATCTCTCTTGAGCAGAAAGATTTGGGGTACTGGTCTTTATGGGATAACTCTCTGTTTCAGCAAATCTTAGGGCCCACTAAGGAAGGAAATTTTCAGTGTGATCATAATTTCCTTGTTGTTCATGACCTTTGAGAATGTATCTTTAGTGAGCAAGAAAGACTTCCTTAATTTGTGCAAAATGGATTATTTTTACAAAGTTTAAAAATAGAACTTTCAGTTTAGAAGAATGTAGATTTCATAATCCTAGCATCCCTTTCCTAATTTCATGTTAGAGGCTTAATTTGCCTACCATCAATCTTCAGAACCCAGTTCAATGTTGTTGTTTTTTAAAATGTTCATAATTCCAGATAACAACTAACTTCTATCTAACTAGAGTATATTTGCAGATTTAAACATTAGCTACTAAAAGCTTAATTAAAAAAAATCTTTGTTGTTAATATCTAAGAAGTAATTGTACCAGCATATGGAATACTGGGATAGTGAACAAATTTTAAAATATTCTTTTGTCTCCCTTTCTTAAACAACAAAAGTTTTGATGTCAAAAGATTACAATAGCCAAAAAGAATTCTATACAAAGATAATTGCAAGAAATATTTGGTGCAACCAAGTTCCCCAAACAAAAGTGAAAGCCATGGATTTTTAAAAGAAATTAGTATTTTGAAAATTGGAAAATATAATGTATAATTTTTCAATATATATTTTCTGATGAAGAAAGAAAAATTATAGAATTTTGATTATTTTAGAGTTTACTTTGCTTTATAAAATCTACAAAGCAATTTCCTATTTCAAGCATAAATCAATCCCTAATTTCATGTCTGAGTCAAAATATCCTGTTACTTCTAGGAAGAAGAGTGAATAAGTGGTTCTGTTGAAGCATAACTCCCCCAATCACCTTAAAACAGTAAGAAAAGCATAAAGAAACAGAATGCAACAGTGGGTAGAAAAGGAAATAAACTCACCCAAGAAAAATCTCAAAGGAAAATCAGCAGAAAGAGGAGGAATGAGCAAATACCAACAATCCAATATAAAGTAGTACAATTAATAACTACTCTAGGATAAAAGAAAATGAGACAAAATTTCCAGAATATAAACAACAGTTGACATACTGTGCTTTAAGTTTTGCAAAATGCTTTATATACTTTCTCCTATAGTATTTTATTCTCTTAAAAACTATGTAAAGTAAGTGCCATTATTATCCCCATTTAGAAGATGAAATAATACTGAAATAATAATTAGACCTTCAAAATTCAGAATGGAAGAGTCTCGAAAGTTGATTAGGAGATTAATTAAAGAATAAAAAGGAATATATGAGAAAGAGAATCAGAACTCAAAAAATTATTATAAAAGATAAACAAGAGGCTCAGTGACTTAGCATAGATGGTTGAAAAGCTAACAAAGTGGTATATATTCTGAAAAAGAGAATGACAGAGACATAATTATAAATGCAGAGATGCAAGAAGTATCAGAGGAAAATCTTTTTAAAACTCAGCAAAATTGACTGGATGTTTTATGTTTCTACAAACCAGAAAAACAAAATTTAAAGATAGGACACAACAAGAAAACCAGAAAGGCAATGTTCTCCCCTCCCCACAAAAGACATTGTTAAATGTAAAGCCTGAATACTATTATTTTAGTAAATAATAGAAGAAAATTGTTAAATAGATTGGAATTAAAGAAAAAGTACAGATCTATATCATCCACAGAATAGTGTCAGAGAGGAACTAAATATTTAAACTCCTCTAGAAATATAGTTGCCAAGTTCTAGAGCCTCAAAGTCAAAAAGAGACCAGATTTCTAGGGTGATGTTAAATAATTCCACTTTAGAAATAAAAACGATTAGCCATTAATGAAGAGATATTGAAGAAAAGGATGAAAGGTGAGGTGATAATAAACAAAGGAGTTTTCTTTATTTTATTGAGGAATATTATTATATAAATATGACTAGACTAGGCAGGAAAATGAGGGGGCATGGGTTTATCTTTGTCTGGTTGTGCATGTAGGAATCAGAGTGTTTGAAATAAAATAAGTCATGAATTCCTAGGGATTATTTTTCCCCAAAATAGGCAAGATCCAGAAACTAATCTTTGGGGTTGGAGAAAGTCTTTGTATGAAGGAATATTTGATACAAAAGAAAAAAAGTTTAAAATCATGACATTAAATGTTAACTCATCTAAAATAGCATATAATTGCAAAACTAATCAGAAAAGAGAGCCTCACTTATTTCTTCATACAAGAAAACACTTAAAACATTAAGACAAATGCAGATTAAAGTAAAATACTGAAGTAAACTTTATTATGTCTCCAGAATCCAAAATGCAAAAGTGATCACTTTTTTATATAAAGCTATGACAAAAAAATGGATCCTGTTGAGATAGTCACCATAGCTATTGAAACAATTGCAATATAAAAGGTAAACAGATAAAAAGATTATAAATATTTAATTTATTTTAATAACAACATAATATAATAATAAAATAACTTAATATTTAATATACTTAATACTATATTCATAAAGGAAAAGGTAACTGAAATTTAAAAAGACCTAGATAATAAGACAGGGATTATAAGTGATCCTAATGTGTCTCCTACGTATCTTGATAAATTTAGCAAAATGATAAACATGAAAGTATTTTGAAAATAGGAGGAAAAATAAAATTGAAAACAAAAATATTATTGAAATAATAATCTACAAGCCTTACATACCTACTATTTGCCACACAGTGTGCTTGTTGCTGGAAATACAAAAGCAATGATTCCTGCCCCTACCCTTAAGAAACTTATATCCTATGACATAGATAGATAGATAGATAGATAGATAGATAGATAGATAGATAGATA
>NW_027185890.1:8157893-8191407 GCF_028583685.1 Petaurus breviceps papuanus
ATAGATAGATAGATAGATAGATAGATAGATAGATAGATAGATAGATAGATAGAGATATACATTATACACAAATAGATATGTGTACGTATTGAGAGAGAGAGCATCCCAAAAGTATTAATGCAATTTTAACCTATTAAAGCTTGATACAAAAAAATTGTCAGTTATTAATTGTAGCTTAAAATGGCATGAAGACTTTGGGGGACATGATATATTATACATATACACATACACACACAAAACAAAAATAAATGCAAAAATCACCAGGGAGCTATTGGACTTTATTTAATAGGGGAACAATGTGGTCACTACTGTATTTTTAAGAAAATCATTTTAGTAGCTTTTTGGAGGATGAATGTGAAAGGTGAAGAATAAAAACAGGAACATCAATTAGGAGGTGATTGTAGCAGTCCAGATGAGAAGTAATGAGGGCTTGAGCACTTGAACTAGGGTATTAGTCATAGGAGTAGAGAGAAAGAGATAAAAAGGATACGTGTCCTCTAGGTAAAAGTAAAAATATTTCAGCAACTAATTTTATAAGTAGTGTATGATACTGAGGAGTTCAAGATAATGTTGTAAATATAAATCTAGGTGCCTAGAAGAATGGAAGGAAAATTCTACATTCACGACGAGAAAACCAAGATTTGGTTTATCAGCTTCCTGACTGCTGCAGTACGGTTTTCTCTCTTCTTCGGTTCCCTTGCCCCTTTCCTTTATTGTAGTTACACAAAACATTTCCATAGTAGTTATATTGTGAAAGACTAACTATATTTCCCTCCGTCTTATCCCACTCCCTACTTATTCTTTTTTCTCTTTTGACCCTCTCCCTTTTCAAAAGTGTTTGCTTCTGACTACCCTCTCCCACAATCTGCCCTCCCCTCCATCATCCATCTCATTCCCCTCCCCCATATTTTCCTGTACAGTAAGATACCCAATTGAGTGGGTGTTTTATTCCCTCCGTAAGCCAAATCAATGAGAGTAAGGTTGTCCCATTCCCTTTCACCTTCCTGCTCTTCCCCACCATTGTAACATTGTAACAGTTTTCTCTTGCCTCTTTTAAACGAGATAATTTACCCTAATATATCTCTCCCTTTCTCCTTCTCCCAATAAATTCCTCTCACCACTTAATTTTATTTTTTAAATGTCAACTCTTCATATTCAACCCATCCTGTTCCCTCTATATGTATATTTGTACATACATATGCCCACATTCATATACTTTATATGCATATACACCCTTCTATATATACATATATTCCCTTCAACTAACCTCATACTAAGAAAAGTCTTATGAGTTACAATAATTGCTTTTCCATTTAGGAATGTAAATAGTTCGATTTTAATAAGTTTCTTATGATTCCTTTTTCCTCTTTATCTTATCATGCTTCTCTTGCTTCTTGTATTTGAAAGTCAAATTTTCTGTACAGCTCTGGTTTTTTTCATCAAGAATACTTGAAAATCCTCTATTTCATTGAATGACCATATTTTCCCTGAAACATTATACTCAGTTTTACTAGGTATGTGATTCTTGGTTTTAATCCTAGCTCCTTTGCCCTCTGGAATATCATCTTCCAAGCCCTTTGATATCTTAATGTAGAAGCTGCTAGGTCTTCTGTTATCCTGATTGTGTTTCCACAATACTCAAATTGTTTCTTCCTGACTGCTTACAGTATTTTCTCCTTGACCTGGGAACTCTGGAATTTGGTTGTAATATTTCTAGGAGAAATTTGGCTTTTTAAGGCATTCTTCTCCTCATTGACATTTTTTTCGGGCCTCTTTTGCCATTTGAGTTAGTCTATTTTTAAGGTGTTATTTACTTCAGTATTTTGGGGGTCTCCTTTAGCAGGCTGTTGACTTACTCTTCATGATTTTCTTGCATCATCATCATTACTCTTCCCATTTTTTCCTCTACTTCTCTTACTTGATTTTCAAAATTCTTTTTGAGCTCCTCCATGGCCTGTAACCAATTCATAATTTTTCTTGGAAGCTTTTGATGCAGGAGTTCTGATTCCATCATCTTCCTCCCATTCTATGTTTTTATTCTTTTTGTCCCCAAAAAAGGAATCTATGGTCTGATTACGTTTCCTCTGTTTGCTCATCTTGCCAGCCATTTACTTGACTTTTGAGCTCTTTGCCATGGTAGAACTCTGCTTTCAAAGTGGTTCTCTTTCAAAGAGCTTCGTCCCAAATCACTGGTGTTTTCACAGCTGCCAGAGTTATTAGGAGGGTTGTAAGGATTATAGGATTTAAAGATCTTCCATGCCCCTAGAATTTGCTTATGTAGCAGGAAGGGGTGGGGTAAAAGGAAGCGGAAGCCAAGCTAGAGAGTGTGCGGTGGCTGGAAGTGTGGTGGCAGCGGCAGGAGCGGAGGCGCAAACTCCTTTTTTTGAGCCGGACTGCCAGGAATGGGAACTGCAAGGGGCCAGAGCTGCCTGAGCAGTTGCCATGAGTGGGAAGAGGAGGATCTTTGCCAGAGGTAGCCTGTTCTGTTTTGAAGGTTTGAGAATGTGGGTGCTTACTACATTAACTATGTATGACAACTTCATAACTACTGTGATGGCTTTGATTTTCTGGTTTGGGGATTCAGTTTTTTGTTATTTGAATAAATGTCCTAGCTTTATCCCCCATGTAGAGAGCCTGGTATATTTTGTGATTAATAACCATATCAGCATATTGTGGTTTGCCATTGTGAATATTGCATTGTTGATACAAGGGTCGCTCTCTACAGCCCCCACAAGTTCTAGCCCACTAGACACACACCCCAGGACTACCACCCAAGACCACAATCCAGATCCAAGCAGGTTAAAGCAAGAGTGACTACCCTCTGAATGGTTGCTTGGTCCCCCTACCATCTGCAGGAGCTCTTGAGGCAGCCACATGGCAGCAGCTGTAGCTGCTGCACCTCTGACACTTCTTGCCTCAGGGGCAGGGGCAGGACCGAGCTCTTCTGTCCCCCTGTTCCAACAGAGTTCTCCACTGACCTTTTACTGTCTCTTTGGTATTTATGGGTTGAGAAGTCTGGAAACCACCACAGCTGCTGGTGATTCACTCTCTTGAAGTCTGCTCTTGTTGCTGCTGTTAGGGGCCACCCTGGGGCCAGAACCATGGGCTCTCACATGACTGCCCTCAGCTCCTAGCCTGGTGCAACAGACCCTTACTGTCAACCTGCCAGGCTGCCTTGACCTGGAGATTTGTTTCTCTGTGTCACTTTTTGGGTTGTGTAGCTCTAAAATTTGTTTAGAGTCATTTTTTTACATGTATTGGAAGTGTTTAGAGCAGGAGCTCACACAGTTTGTGCTACTACTCTGACATCTTGTCTTCACCCCTCAGAATGTTATTTTTTCTAGTTAAATGGCCAATGGTATGTTGTGATCAATATCAAATGGATATGGGGAGGGGGGAGACTGGTTCTGTGAAAATATCCCTTTACTCCATTAGTGGAATCTCAATCAACTTTTTATCTTTTCCAGTAAGCTATTTTGCTTTCACTGTTTAGCAACAGGAAAAAGAAACACAAAAAACCCTTGAATACCTTGTTTGATTGGATAATTTCAGTTTTTTTTCCTTTATCACTGCAAAACCAATGACAATTTGGAACATTTTTGTACATAGCTGTTACATGTTACAATTTCTGTCCCTCAGTAGAAATAAATTACTATAAAGAAATTGATCCTAGATAATTTTCCCTTCAAATAAAACATCTTGTCGTTTAAATAAACTTCTTGTTTAAAATTTTAAAAATAGAAGTTTGGAAGAGGAGTTTTAAAGGAAATATGAGTTCTATTTTGGTACTACTGATTTTGAGATGCCTAAAGAATAGCCACCTTGAAATGTCCAATAGGGAGTTGGAGATGTGAAACTGGAACTCAGGAGAGGCTCCAGGGCAGATATATAAATTAGTCATCTGCATAAAGATAATTAAACACATGGGAGGAAATAAAGTTACTGTGAAAGAATATAGAGAAGAGAAGAGGATCTTCGAGTATACTCATAGTTATAGCCAAAAAAAATCACTAAACTATTAGCTAATTCAATCAAAAAGAGGAAAACATTAAAAAAAGATCTTTAAATTATCATTTTCCCACATTTTCTCAAGAGAGAATTCACAATGATCAGAATCATGTGTATCTAATAATGTGGCAACCAAATTTAAAATAAATTAATTCAAAGAATGTCAACAAAATATAAAATATTCAAATTACAAAACAAGCAATAGAGAGTATAAATAGCCCAGACTCAGAAAAGGAAATTGAGAAAGAATGAATAGTACTCTTTCCAGGGTTCTTTTGCCAATTCCCTCTTGCATTGGTTCACTACATTCCCAGATGGCAATTACTACTATTCCATCAGAATGCAAAAAGTAACCTGGAAGGGAACTGGGGTTGCTAATACAAGCCCTCACCAGCATGCTTCTCATGGATTATCAGTTAGACTTAATTAGCTTTTAGAAAGACTGTTTAAGGGACATAGCAGGCTATGGGGCCGATGCATCAGGCAAATGGATGGATGCTGGGGAAAGCTGATCCACCAACTTCAGGGGCCATTCCTAGGCCTATCACCACAGGACTGGGATCTGTTAGAGCTGGGTAAGAGACAAGTGCAGGGCCCATGGCAGGGACAGCAGCTACTCCTGGGACTATCAATCCACAGCCTGGAAATTTAGAAATCCCCTGCCTTCCAGGGACCAGGATGGTGGCTTGAACCCCAGCTACTCTAATTTACCCCCTCTGACCCTGAAAACCCAGAAATTATTGCCCCAGAGTAAAACTGTAAAATAGTGGAACAAACTAAAGGCTTGGGAGTCCTAGAGGAAGGGTGTGGCTAAGGTTGTGCCTCAAAATGGGACAAAACAGATTGCAAAGACAAAGACTCTAGAAACCTATTATTGCAAGCTTGAAGAACCAAATTCAGAAGGAGACAGCATTGACTCTATTCCTACAGCTGAAGTCTCAAAAGGGAATATAAACTGGTCTCAAGCCCAGAAAGTATTTTTGGAAGAGTTCAAGAAGGACTTTGAAAACCAAATTAGAGAGACAGAAGATAAACTGACCAATTCTTTTAAAATTACAGTTGTGAAAATAGAAAAACAGTTCAGTCAAGAAAGTAGCCCCTTAAAAAGTAAAATGTGTGAAATGGAAAAAGAGGTTCAAAATGTAACTGGAGAAAATAAATCCCTAAAAATGAAATCTGAACATATGGAAAAGTATTCTCCAAAAATTATCTGAGAAAAATAATTGGCTAAAAATTAGAATCAGCCAAATCAAAGCTAATGACTCTGATCCATCAAGAATCAGGAAAACAAAATCTCAAGAATGAAAAATTAGAAAAAGAGGTAAAACAGCTCAATGGAAAAATAACTGACCTGGAGATCAGATCCAGGAGAGACATACCAGAAAGTCATGATGACAGAAAGAGCCTAGACAACATTCTCCAAGAAATTATTAAAGAAAATTGCACTAAGGTCCTAGAACCAGAGGATAAAATAGTTATCAAAAGAATCTACTGTACACCTCCTGAAAGAGATCCCAAATTGAAAATTCCAAGAAATGTTGTTGCCAAATTCCAGAACTATCAGGTAAAGGAGAAAATACTGCAGGCAGCCAGAAAGAAATAATTCAAATATTGTAGAACTATAGTCAGAATCACACAGGACCTAGTATCTTCCACACTGAAAGATCAGAGGGACTGTAATATGATATTTCATAGGGCAAAGGACCTCAGGCTACAACCAAGGATCAGCTATCCAGGGTAACTCTACATAATCTTTCAGGCAAGGTGATGGTCATTCAATGAAATAATGTATTTCCAGACCTTCCTAATGAAAAAGCCAGAGCTCAATGGAAAATTTTATCTCCAAATACAAAACTCAAGAGATACATAGAAAGGTAAACAGGGAAAACACACACACACACACATACACAAACAACTTGTTATTTAATAAGAGCAAACTGTTTATATCCCTGTATGGGAAGCTGATACCTGTTTATATTGAGAATTGTTTACTTATCATGACATTTAAAGTGGATATGGGTAAATAGAGGGTGTGGGTATAAATTAACTAAAATGATGATTTAAAAAACCTTATTAAGGGGTGCAAAGGGACCATAATAGGAGAAAAGGAAAGGAAAAAACAGAAAAGGGAAATTTATGCCACACAAAGAGGCATAAAAATATTATAGCAGAGGGAAAAAAGGGAGGAAGATGAACATTATATGAGCTATGCCATCATTAGTTTTGGTGTAAGGAAGGAATAACATAATAATTAAGCATAGGACTCTAGCATGAAGAGACATAAAACTTATCATAATAGAGGGAAAGAGGAGTGGGAGAGGAGCATTGTATGAGATTTATTCTTGTCCATCTTGGTTCAAGGAAGAAATAACATACTACATTAAGTATAAAAATCTATTGTATCCTACAGACAGTAGGAGGATGAAGGGTTAAGAAAAGGTGGGGAGGTTGTTAGAAGGCAGGGAAGAAGTAGTAAGGGAAAGGGAAGGGGTTGATAGGGAGGGAGTATTGAGGGAGGCAGAGTTAAAAAGGAAAACTCTTAAGGAAGGGAAGGGAGAAGAGAGAAATAAAAGCATAAAAGGGGGAAGGAATAGGATGGAGGGAAAGACAGATAGTAATCATAACTGTGAATGTGAATGGGATGAACTCTCCCATGAAATGGAAGCAGATAGCAGAATGGATTAAAAACCATAATCCTAAAATATGCTGTTTACAAGAAATACATTTGAAACAGGAGGACACACACAGGGTAAAGGTAAAACACTGGAGTAAAATACATTATGCTTCAGCTAAAGTAAAAAAAAAAGGGGGGGTAGCAATCCTTATCTCAGATAAATCAAAATCAGAAATAGATCTAATTTTTAAAGAGATAGGGAAGGAAATTATATCCTGCAAAAGGCACCATTGAAAATGAAGCAAAATCATTATTAAACATATATGCACAAAGTGGTATAGCATCCAAATTCCTAGAGGAGGAGTAAGGGAGTTAGAGGAAGAAATACAGAGCAAAACTATACTAGTGGGGGACCTCAATCTCTGAACTTGATAAATCTAACCTCAAAATAAATGAGAAAGAAGTTAAGGAGGTGAATAGAATTTTAGAGAAGGTAGACATGATAGACCTCTGGAGAAAACTAAATGGGGATAAAAAGGAATATACCTTCTACTCAGTAGTACATGGCACATACACAAAAACTGACCATGTACTAGGGCACAAAAGCCTCACAAGTCAGTGCAGAAAGGCAGAAATATTAAATGCATCATTCTCAGATCATGATGCAATAAAAATTATATGTAATAAGGGGCCATGGAAGGACAGACGACAAACTAATTGGAAACTAAATAATTTAATCCGCAGGAATGAGTGGTCAAACAAGAAATTATGGAAACAATTAGTACTTCATTCAAGAGAATGACAACAGTGAGACAACATGTGAGAAAACTTGTGGGATGCAGGGAAAGCAGTTTTTAGGGAAGTTTTATATCTCTGAATGCATACATGAATCAAATGGAAAAAATAGAGATCAATAAAGTGGTCATGCAACTGAAAAAGGTAGAAAAAGAACAAATTGAAAATTCCCAATTAAATACTAAATTGGCAATACTGAGAACCAAAGGAGAGATTAATAAAACTGAAACTAAGAAAACTGTTGCATTAATAAATAAAACTAAGAGATGGTTTTATGAAAAAAAAACAATAAAATTGATAGACCTTTAGTCAATATGATAAAAAAGAAAGAATAAAACTGAATTATGAGTATCAAAAATGAAAAGGGTGAATCTACCTCCAATGAAGAATAAACTAAAATAATAATTAGAAATTATTTTGTCCAGTTATGTGCACATAAATTTGACAATCTTAGTGAAATGGGTGAATATTTACAAAAATATAAGTTTCCTAGATTAACTGAAGAGGAAATAAAATACTTAAATATCCTCATTTCAGAAAAAGAAATTGAACAAGCCATCAATGAACTCCCTAGGAAAAAATCTCGAGGACCAGATGGATTTCCTAGTGAATTCTAACAAACATTTAGAGAACAACTGATTCCAATACTCTACAAACTATATGGGAAAATTGGAGAAGGAATCCTACCAAATTCTTTTTATGACACAAAAATGCTACTGATACCTAAATTGGGAAGAGACAAAATGGAGAAAGAAAATTATAGACCTTTTTCCCTCATGAATATACATGCAAAAATTTTAAATAAAATATTAGCAAAAAGACTACAGCAACTTATCATGAGAATAATACACTTTGATCAGGAAGGATTTATTCCAAGAATGCAATGATGGTTTAATATAGGAAAACCATCACTATAATCATTCATATCAACAAAAAAACTAGTAAAAACCATATGATTATCTCAATAGATGCAGAAAATGCTTTTGACAAAATATAACACCCATTCTTATTAAAAACATTAGAAAGTATAGGAATAAATTGAGTCTTCCTTAAAATAATAAGCGGCATCTCTCTACAACCATCAGCAAGTATTATATGTAATGGGGATAAGCTAGAAGCATTTCCAATCAGTTCAGGGTGAAACAAGGATTCCCATTATCACCCCTCTTATTCAACTTGGTACTAGAAATGTTAGCAGTAGCAATAAGAGAAGAAAAAGAAATTGAAGGAATCAAATTAGGCAAAGAAGAAACTAAGCTATCACTCTTTGCAGATGATATGATGATATACTTAGAGAATCAATTAAAAAACTTCTTGAGATAATAAATAAATTTAGCAAAGATGCAGGATATAAAATAAACCCACATAAATCCTCAGCATTCCTATATATTTCTAATGAAATCCAACAACAAGAAATAGAAAGAGAAATTCCCCTTAACATTACTGTTGACATTATAAAATACTTGGGAATCTACCTGCCAAAATGAGCCCAGGACCTGTATGAACACAATTACCAAATGCTTTTCACACAAATAAAGTCAGATTTAAATAATTGGAAAAACATCATTTGCTCGTGGCTAGGTCAAGCTAATAAAATAAAAATGACAATTTTACCTAATTACATATTTAGTGCCATACCAATCAATCTACCAAAAAAAATTATCTTATAGAGCTAGAAAAGATAGTAAGAAAATTCATCTGGAAGAAGAAAAGGTCCAGAATATCAAGGGAATTAATGAAAAGAAATGCTAGGGAAGGAGGCCTAACCATACTAGAGTTCAATCTGTATTATAAAGCAGCAGACATCAAAACTACTTGGCTGAGGAATAGAGTAGTGGATCAGTAGAATAGATTAAGTACAGGAGGCACAACAGTCAATGACTATAGTAATCTACTTTTTGATAAACCCCAAGACACCAGCTTCTGGAATAAGAACTCACTATTTGACAAAAACTGCTGAGAAAACTGGAAAATCGTATGTAAAAAACTTGATATAGAACAGTATCTTACACTGTA
Organism: Petaurus breviceps papuanus; assembly: GCF_028583685.1. NCBI lineage: Eukaryota > Metazoa > Chordata > Mammalia > Diprotodontia > Petauridae > Petaurus > Petaurus breviceps. The sequence goes on from NW_027185890.1 coordinate 8,167,327, forward strand.
AACCAAAATCAAGTCTAAATGGAAGCATGATGTAGGTATAAACGACGATAACGTAAGCAATCCCAGAGAGCAAGGTATAGTTTACCTATCAGCTTTATGGAGAAGGGAAGATTTTATGACAAGAGTTTGAGAGCATTATTAAATGTAAAATGGATAATTTTGATTACATTAAATTGAAAAGGTTTTGTACAAAAAAAAAGTCAACGTAACCAAGATTAAGAGGGAAATGGGAAATTGGGAAAGAATTTTTACAACCAGTGTCTCTGATAAAGGCCTCATTTCTAAAATATACAGAGAATTGAGTCAAATATATAAGAATACAAGTCATTCTTCAATTGATAAATAGTCAAAGGACAGTTTTCAGAGGAAGAAATTGAAGACATTTATAAGCATATGAAAAAATGCTCTAAATCACTATTGATTAGAGAAATGCAGATCAAAACAACTCTGAGGTACCACTTTTCACTGGTCAGATTGGCTAAGATGACAAAACAGGAAAATGATAAATGCTGGAGAGGATGTGGAAAAAATTGGAACACTAATGCATTGTTGGTGGAGTTGTGAACTAATCCAACCATTCTGGAGAGCAATCTGGAATTATGCCCAAAGGGCTATAAATAAGTGCATACCCTTTGACCCAGCAATACCACTTCTGGGGCTGTATCCAAAAAAATCATAGAAGTGGGAAAAATACCTGTATGTACAAAAATATTTATAGCATCTCTTTTTGTGGTGGCAAAGAATTGAAAGTCAAGGTGATGGCCATCAATTGGGGAATGACTCAACAAGTTGTGGTATGTGAATGTAATGGAATACTACTGTGCTATAAGAAATGAGGAGCAGATGGACTTCATAATAACTTGGAGAGACTTATATAAACTGATGCTGAGTGAGGAGAGCAGAACTAGGAGAACTTTGTACACAATTACAGACACATTGTATGTGTGATGACTAACTTTGATAGACTGGACTCCTCTCAGAAATACAAGGTTAGAGGACAACTACAAAAGACTCCTGATGGAAAGGGATATCCATAACCAAAGAAAGAACTAGAGTCTGCAGATTGAAGCAAACTATTTGGTCTCTCTCTCATTTGTGTTTTGTTTTGTTTTATCCCTTCTTTTTCATTGTTCATTCCATGGTTATAATCCTTTACAACATGACTAACGTTCAACAAGAAGGTATTTGTAGAACCTATATTTGATTATATGCTGCTATGGTCAATAGGGGGAGGAGAGGGAAGGAAATAAAATTTGAAACTTAAGAGATTGTTGAACTGAATGTTGTAAACTAAAAGTAAATTAAAATATATCAATTATTTTTAAAAAATAATTTAAAAATATAAAAAAGAAGAAAAAGAAAGACTGTAATAAGCAGATAGATCAAGGATAGTTAAAAAAAACACCCCTTACCCTCCAAAAAAGAATCTGGAGCACACCATTCCCTTGCACATACTAGATCCCTAGGGAGAGTTGGCTCTACTTTCTAGGAATAAGTAGGATGATTCATGTATAGGAAATACTTGTGTCAAAGAGATAACTCATAGTGTATGGTCACTGGGTATCTTCCCATCATTTCACCCTTAGGAGTCCCCCTTAATTAAATTTTCTTCTGGGACCTGAGGATTATTGCCTTTCTAGAGTCCATAGCCTGTACTTCTCACCCCACTAAGGCAGCACACTCCCTGAAATGTCTTCCTTTGATGTTACTTTATCCTCAGTATATCTCTTAGCTCCCAATAAAGATGTGCCAAGGGAAACTGCTACCAACACTGACAGTGTTTCAGTGCTCTTCAGCCTTTAAAAATCTCAATAGAGGGGGAAGCTAGGTGGTGCAATGAATAGAGGACCAGCCCTGGGGTCAGGAGGATCTGAGTTCAAATCCCCTCTTGGACACTTAACACTTACTAGCCATGTGAGCTTGGGCAAGTCACTTAATCCCAATAGTCCTGCCTTCCCCTCCTGCAAAAAGAAAAAAAAAACTCAAGGTTGATACATAGGCAATGGGGAGGGGTGGGTTTAGGTGCGGAAGCTAATTCCCTATCAATAACCTTTCATTACTGGGTTTGACCATCAGTCGCCTATTTTTTATACACAGTTCCATGGAGGCTGGGACAGATTCTCTTCAAGCAGCTACAAGATATTCTCTGTGTAGTATCACTTTGGTGATTCTTTCAAATTGTACTACATTGTTGGTAAATGGTTGTGTGTCAAAACAAAATGTATCTATAAACATTTCAAAAATGTCTAGCAATTGTTCAGACTATGTGCCTATCAAAATACTGTTTTCCATGAAAATCCTCAAGCCAAATAATTTTTAATCTAAAAAAACTATGACATAATGGAATTGTAACCTGAAATATCTTTCCCATTTCAAATGAATGAAAAATCACACACATGTATGTGTGTGTGTGTATACCAACTGACAAGAGTTTTTGTTATTCTTGACTTTTACCATAAATTATTAAATACAGGAGGTATGAACAAATTTATTTAGTTTTCCACTAAGGAGAATATTTCCACTAAGAGAAAAAGTTACATCATACATACACTTCCATATACTACTGGAGATTGCAGATGACTTCAAATATACAATGTTGTAGTATATTTTAAATGTTATGTAGCCAGTAGCCCTAGAATATACAAGTTGTCCCAAAAGTCTTACTGCAGTTTTACATTTTAATAACAATGAAGTTCAAGATCGTGCTAAGACTTTTGGGAGTGTTATATTTAGCTTTGTCTTCCAAATGCTTCAGTAAGAAGCATTCAAAGGCATAGGTAGAGTTTTGGACTCATTTCAGGCATGAACTAAAGAAAGACACAAATAGTTCTTACCTTGAAGGGATGATATTGGAAACATATATAATTTTAAGTTGAGAGTGACCATTATCCAATCCAAACCCCTTATTTTATAGACATAGACACTGAGACCCAGAAAAGATGCCTGAGATGATACAATGAATAAGTAGTAAAACCTCAGAGTTCTTATTTCATATGAAGTAGCAATTTGACTATGCCATAAATACAGCAACTCATCTAAAGATTTAGTTATATTGGAAATAAAATTAGAAGGGTGAGGGCTCTTTGAAAAATCAGGTACTCAGAGTTTAAGCTTGTACATTCTATCAATAACTCCTTATTTTTTAACTTAAGGCATTAATGAAGCAGTCTAACCTTAAGATAAAATCTTTAACTGATTGTTACAAATTGAAAAGAACAAGTAAAAATGATTTGTCTAAGGATCATTCTCATATGATTCAAGTTTGAATTAGTTCATATGCATTTTTGTACTGGAATAATGCATTGTGTCTGTTTGAATACTTTATCTGTCCATTCTTCTGGGAAAAATATCTGACTTTACTTAATGGAAATGAGGAGAACTGAGGTGAAGCATGGATCAGGAATAAAATGGATGATTGTTCTTACCTGTGGAAACACACAAAGTTTTATTTTCCAGATGTAAGTCATGGAAAAATCTTCCTCATGACAAGTGTAGATGAAAATACAAAATATTTTTGCTTAGAAAAAGGCATTATTTTAAAACGCACATTCATTGAACTAATTTAGACAACTTGTACATAGAATGAACCAAATTCAAAAAACAGGTGAAAAATTCCAAATTACTAATAGTAATGATGAACTTAAAATGGTTATGCAGCCTAAATAAGAAATGTCATACCATAGAAAAAAATAGAAATTAATGAGATCTTATACCTTTTAACCCTAAGGCTAGGGAAAAGGTCTTACTCAACAAGACAGGAAAGATCACAAAACACTCGGTCTCCAGACTTGGGCATTTTCACTGATCCTTGTACCTGGAATACTCGCCCTCTTCATCTCCACCTTCTGGTTTGCCTGACTTCCTTCAAATCCCAGCTAAAATCCCTTCTATGAGAAACTTTCTCCAATCCTCCTTAATACTAAGGCTTTCCCTCTGTTGATTATCTTCAATTTATCCTCTATATATCTCATTTGTACATAGTTGTTGTTATGTTGTTTTCTCCATTATACTGTGAGTTTATTGATAGTAGAGACCGCCTTGTATTCGAAACATTCAGCACACTGCCTAATCCATTTTTGGTGCTTTATCATGCTTTACTGACTGACTGACTGACTGACTGACAAGCTTTTTTTGCCCCAAAATAATATATGTGGAACTTCTGTTGAGACATTAGACCTATGGTTTGCAGTCAGCCTTAGGGAAGGGATTACCCATGTTCATGAAATCTGATTGGATTTTCCTCTAGATTAACTGCATTAATAGGGTGTGTGGTTATATTCAGCAAGTGGCAATATCTGTTCCTAAAGGTATAACTTTAAAAAGCAGCTTAGATGAAAAGGAGGTAAGATGAGAGGAGGAATAGGTAGTCATGTGGATGACATGAGATAATCTCTCAGGGTTCAAAAGTTAAGACAGACTAATCAAATGACCCACAATAGTTAATATACAAGGTACTTGCACAGGATTTAATTAATTTACAATCTTTTTTTCTTTGGTGGGGGCAGAGTCTCATAAATACTTGGGAGACTAAAAGAATGGTGCCAAATCAAGAGGATAAAAGACCACACAAAGGCTGACATAAGTTGTTTGGACCTGCTATAATGAAAAAGTGACATGCTAGTACTAATGTTATTGCATACCTAAACACTAGCTCTTGTGAGCAGTTGGTCAACATAAAGAGGTGCTGTCATCATTGCATATAAATAAGGGTGGTAAGTAGAACCAACATTAAGAATGACTTGGGAGAGAAGCAAAGGGAAGCCCCTGCTCCAGTAAAAGGATATGTCGCAATTTTCAATAGTCTCCAAAGCCAAGCATTCATAAGATGGTCCCTAGCCAAGAAAAAAAAAACTTTCCTAATTTGTTTCTTTTGTTGTACTTTGCTTCAGATTTTTAAGGTTTTTTTTTTTTGTTTTAAAGGCCAATCTCATAAATATTTGCAGAGAGATCTTACTAAGCAGAAAAAGAGATTAGAAAAATGTTTTTGTATGAATGCAATATGTTTCATGCAATTTGAATTATGTAATCAATTTTATAATAGGAAAAGAATATATAAATCTACCTTTATTAGGCTACATTTGAAATGATATGAGAAGTTGTGGCAAGTCTAAATTAAGCATTTTATTTCTATCTATTGTATTTATTAACGCTCAAATTAAATATAATAAGCATTGTTACCTATGGTAACAAGTACATTTTTATAGGAGTGTTTAAATATCACCAAGTGAAAATACCATATCTGATATCAAGAATTACCTTTGACCACTAATGTTAATATATTCATCTCAAAATTTTATTTTTACTTCTATGACACCTACTGCTAACCATAATTTTAAAACATCATTCAGTAAACTTGGACATTCAGAGCTTCAGGAAAATCTCTTTTCCAATGTCCTGAATTTCTTGGGTTTTGGTTAAAGTTTATCAATAGTGAAGTAATAACCCACAACCAAAATAAATACAGTTGGATAACATTTGTGAATAATTAGACAGTGGTTTGTTGTACATAAACCACATTTGTATTTTATTGGTTTAAGAAAAAAGACACTCACCACAGTCATTACAATGCCATCTGTAGCAACACCCAAAAAAGCATTTAAATGGGCAATGATTGAGGTTATATTCATTATTAATTAAATGATAGATACTAAGTAGAGATTGAAAGACAACTTTTAAAACTGGCCACTTTATGCTGATTTACACTTAACTAGACTTTCATCCCCAAATTACAATGTGATTTTTTTTAAGATGATTTAAACTGGACGAGGATTCTGGGAAGATGGCGGAGTAGGTCAGAAAACTTTCAGCTCTCCAAATTTCCTCCACAAAAAATGACATATCACCTCAGAGCCCTAAAAATAAACATGGGATAAAGCAGTTGTCCTCCTAAGACAATTGAGAAAAGCCCTCAGTTAAGACCCAACCTCTAGAAGAGGAGGTTTGTCCTAAGTGAAATGCAAACAGCCACTGGCCAACTCTGAAGAATCAATAAGCAAGAAGTCCTGGGGGTAGCTGGGTAAAGAAGTAGCCTTAGCCTTAAAAACTTTCATTTTGAAGACAGTGTAGGGGTCAGATGACTGAGTAGGAAGAGATTAAAGGACCTTCCATTGTTTAGGGATGCCAAGCACAGCTGCGATGACCAGATGTGTCCAGGGCTGTGGATGCAGGGAGAACGAGCTAGCACACACCTGATGAGGGCAATATCAAGGGGGAGGAACATGTTGGCTGTGAGCACTGGCAGAAGAGCAGAGTCCCTGGTTTCATTTCCAGGGCAGACAGGACAGTTGTAGTTTGCATGCACCTGAGAGACCTCAGGGAGCAAGATCATTTGTGGACAGTGCGATTAGGGGCCCTAACTATGTCTTAGCAGTGGAGAGGAGAGCCCACATTTGGCCCCCAAGACCGACCTCAGAACACAACAGCAAGAAGGACCTGAGACTTGGGGTATAATTCCTCATACCTTGAAACTATAACTTAATTACACTAGTAGCTGCTAAAAACAAAGTAAAATTAATTAAATAAAAACAAGTAACCAAAGAAGTAGCCATAGCAAAACATAACCACGCAAAATGAGTAACCATAGATAGTCATTATGGAGATAGAGAGGATCTGGGTTCATATTCAGAGGAAAATAATGGAGCTGAAAAAAGTCACTCCTTTTTCAATGAGAAACATCAAATGGTCCCCAGAACAAAAATAGTTCTTGGAAGAACTCCAAAAGGACTTTAAAAATCAAATAAGAGAGACTGAGGAAATATCAGAAAAATAAATAAGAGCAAATCAAGAAAATTATGAAAAGAAAGTCAACCAACTTGAAATAGAGAATCAAAAACTTAAGAAAGACAAGGAAGCTAATGATGTTCTAAGACACCAAGATAATAAAACAAAATCAAAAGAATGAAAAAAATTGAAGAAAGAGTGAAACATCTCATCAGAATAACAACTGATCTGGAGAACAGATCAATGACAAATAATACAAGTAGTTGAACTACCTGAAAATAATAATTAGAAAAAAAGAATCCTGATACAATATTAACAAGAAATTATTTTAAAAAATGCCCTGAAGTTCTACAAGAAGGCAGCAAAGCAGAAAAAGAAAAAATCCACTAATCACCACCTGAAAGAAATCCCAGGAGGAATATTTACAAGAATATCATTGCCAAATTTCAAAGCCCTTAAGTTAAGGAGAAAATATTAAAAGCAACAAGAAAATAAAACTTAAATAGCATGGAACTAAAACAAGGATTACACAAGACCTAGCAGATACTACATTAAAGGTCCTGGAATACTATAATCCACGGAGCAAAATATCTGAGATTATGACCAAGGGTAAACTACCCAGTGAGGTTAAATATAATCTTGAATGAAAAAAATGGATATTTAATTAATTCAAAGACTTTCAGGTTTTTGTGACAAAACCCCCAGAATTTAGGGGAAATTCAACATACAACACCCATTAGAAATATAAGGTAAACATTAAAGACCAATTATAAGGAGCTCAATAAGGTCAAATTGTTTTCTTCATATATGTGAAAATATTAGCAGTAGTCTTATGATTGTCATCATTATTTGGGTAGTTTGAAAGGAAGGCATGGGTTGAGCTGAATATGATGGGGTAATTCTAAAAATATAAAACTGTGTAGGGAGAGATAAAAAAGGTGTAATTATCTCATACAAAAGAGGCATAAAAGGAAAAATTAATCTGGAATAAACTAGTGGGAGCATGGATAAGGGAAGAATTTTTGAGGGGTGGTGTAATGGTAATGGAATTTGCAGATCTTCCCTCCTCCTTGATAGGCTTTAGTGAATTTGAGGACCTTCCCTGATTTGAAAATATATTGTGCCCCCTGTAAGGCTGAATGTGGTCACATGGAGCCTGTACTGGGAGACTTGTTTTTAAGAAACACATATACCTTGCTACTTTGTGATTGGGAAGTGAGTCATGAGGGTTGTGATGTTCTCTGACCCTGGAGAAGGCTATATATACCCTGAAGTAAGGTTTTGCTTTGGGCTCACTCATTCACAACAAGAGTTGTGTGATTTGGCCAGATGAGACTCTCATTAGCCATCTAGGCCCCCAGCTTTGAAAACCCAGATGTTGGTGCTTCTCTCTCTTGTAACTGACTAGGTATGGATGTAATGGTCAGACAGCTAGAAATTCTTTCTATTGGTCTGTTTCTTTGTATTTTTTGTCTGCTTATAATTTCTGTTTGTATTTTCTCTGAAGTTCAGGGTGCTGACTTTTTCCCCTGAATTAGGTAAATTATATATGTTTGATTAAAGTAAGATTGTTAACCTCTTTTTGAGTTGCTTTCCTTTGGAAAAGCAGATCAAAGAACCTATGCTAACAGCCATCTATGCTAGAGTGCTTCCTGCTGCAGGTAGGTAGGTCAAGGAATAGGAGGACAAGATAGTGGGTAGAAGTGAAGAAGAAGAGTGAGAAGATATAGCGTAAATAGGGTAAGAAAGATAGAGAGGAAAAATAGGAAGGAGGAAAATACATAAGTAATTGTAGCTTAGAATGTGAATAAGATGAATTTATCCATAAAAAGGAAACTGATAGCAGATTAAAAACTCAAATTCAACAATAAGTTGCTTTCAGGAAACATAAAAAGAGATACACACAAGGGTAAAATAAAGGGCAAGAGTAAAACTTATTACATAAAAATAAAAGCAGGGGTAGTGATTATGATCTTGGAAAAAGCTAAAATAGATTTAACCAAAAATGAAAAATAGAGAAACTACACTATGCATCAGCAATTTTTAATGTTGTTTTATGCCATTTAAAATGCCTAGACAATACAAAATTCCTGACCATCTACCTGTCAAAATAGACACAGGAACTATTTGAACATAAACTCTAACCATTTTCTATACAAATGAACTCAGATCCAAATAACTGAAGTGATATTTATTGTTCATGAATAGGTAAAGCCAATATAATTTTTAATTGATAATTTTACCTGCCTAACCTATTTATTCAATGTCATCCCAATTAAATTACTAAAAAAATTACTGAGTTAGAAAAAATAACAACAAAGTTCATTTGGAAGAGCAAAAAGTCAGAAATTTTAAAAAACAGGAAAAATTATGTAAAGGAAGTAGACTCAGCAGTATCAGATCTTAAACTATATTATAAATGAGAGCATTATTGAATTGTAAAAAGGATAATTTCAATTATTTTAAATTAAAATATTCTAGTATAAATAAAATCTATGGAGCCAAAAATAGAAGGAATGCAGAAAATTGGGGAGAAAAATCGTAGACAATCTCTCACATAGGACATCATTAGATTGGAATATTGCTGTGGTGTAGAAAATGATGAGCTGGTTAATTTAGAAAAGTGTGAAGACATTTGATCTATGAAGGAAGATGCTATCTACCTTCAAAGAAACAGATGATAGGTAGAAATAAGTATAGTATGGTCTTACCCCTATGTGTATATATGTGTATGTTTAGAGATATCTATTTGTGTGTATGTCCACACTTATTTTAGCCTTCTTGGGGGAGGGGAGTGAGGGAAAAAATTAAGTAGAAAGTACACAGCAGAAAACAAAAGAAAATCAACAAGGAAGAAAAGAAAAGTTGGGCAACTTTGAAAACAGTATATAGAATTTATTATATTGAAATTTATATCATATTGAAATAGAAATTCATTATTTTATATTGAATCTTCTCCTGTGGTCTATTGTGTACATGGCAATGTTTTTTTTTCTTTTTTCATTTTGTATTTAAGTTTAAAATAAAAACAATTTATAAAAAAATTTAAAAGCTGAATCTTACCCAAAAAGACAATTTAAACCTCCCTATTTCTGCTTTCATGAATGTCCCATTTAACTTTTTTAGAAAAAGACAAACTCATAATGTAGGTTGGCAATGTTGATAACAAGGATTTCTATTGTATGTTCAAAAGTTCCAACTAGGCCAGAAGAATGGGGTGTTTTCCCAGGACACTGAATTTAGAGAAGCCTGAAAGCTTGTCAAGTCCTTTAGTTAGACAGAAACAACAGAACTGAGAACTAGTTAGCCAGAAAGAGGATGCCTCTAAATAGCACATACTACCCCCCAAAGGTACTTGCTTTGGCATCCTTTACCCATGGTGATTGTGTGTCCCAGATTAGAAAAAATGGGGGATGTACAGTTTGCATGGCTTGCCCCAGTCACTATTTGTGTTGTCCCATAAGCAATGGCTAGTTACAGCTGTCAGTTTATGAAATAATGTTCCCTGAAGCTCTCACAAGAATTCAGTGTCAGAGTGTTCAGTGGTTTCCCTTTCTTTCACATAGCTTTTAATAAGTTTTGGGTAATGTAACAACCCCTGTCAAGGGAGTTGGCTGGTCATAAAACTTCCTGGGATTTACCAATGTCAACATAAAATGTAGCTGTTCATTACCTGGCCTTTGCTGGTTTTATGATGAAACAACATATACTTGTTGAAGTGCTGAAGAAAGCATAAGACATGAACATAACACACAACCTATGGTTGTAATCCCTCACCTGATATTGCTAACCAAAATTTGAATTCCATGGGATATTATCTCCATAGGGATTACGAGGCTTCCTCCTGATGAAATTTGAATGAGATAATTTCCCAAAGGCAGATCGGTGGCACAGCAAATAGAGTGCCAGGCCTGAAGTAAAGAAGACTCATCTTTCTGAGTTCAAATCTGACCTCACACACTTAGCAGATGTGTGTCCATGGGCAAGACACTTAACACTACTTCCCTCAGTTCTTCATTTGCATAATGAGCTAGAAAAGGAAATGGCAATCCACTCTGGTATCTTTGCAAAGAAAACCAAATAGGGTCATTGAAGAGTCAGATATGACTGAAACAACTGAATAACAATTTCTCAAGGTACCACATCCTTCTGAGAAAATTCTACTTCAAATTCTTGAATAGAAATGCAGAATGGTAGCTGAAACTCCCTAATGATATCAGGGGCTGACATGTCTGAACTGACATATGGGTTTGGGAAGAGTTCCACATGTTGAGTTATCTGATCCCATTGACAACACCCTATTCATGTTATAGAAAGCTTTGATGTTAGAATTTACTCCTTTGGATGCCATGGAATATGTAATACAGATTTACTAACGCCTTTTCTTGAGCCATTATAAATGTCAAACTTGTTTTGGTCAAAACGCATCCCTGGAAAGCTCTATCATGAACTCTACATGAACCGACCCCCCCCCCAAGAAACATGTCTCTTTAAAACTTTTTCCTGATTTTTGTGCTCTTCTAAATGGTGCTTCTCTGCAATATGAGAAGCAACACATTTAATAAGCTGTTAATTCTATTTTCCAATTTTCAATCTCTGAAGAGTGACTAATGGTACTAACAAAAAGTATGTTTTCAATAACCTCTACAAATTCATCAAATGTGAAGTAGGAGCACTGGTAAATCTTATCTTGGCATATGTATAGATAGATCTAAGAGACTGCCAAGCTCACAGCATACTTCTATGATTTTGTTTGTTTGGTGGCAAAACAAAATTCTCTCCAGGTAGGAATCCAAAGAAGTTGGCTAGTCATTATTAAATTCCTCAACATAGCCTCAAAGAGCCATCTTAAGTACATGTTCTGCCTAGCAGTTATGGCAGAAGTTGGATTTAACTGCTCACCAGTAATATTTGAGAGATGATTTACACTGTTTGCCATTGACCACTTCTTTTAAAAGCATATCATCCTTAAAACCAGAAAAGAGATGTTGGGGAGCAATAAAATACACAGATGACTTCAGCCTTTATCCAACAAGACAGTGCTTTATTACTTCAAAACTAAATTGCACTCATGCCACCATCAATTAGCACAGTAGAAATAAGGAAAGATAAAGGGGCGGCTAGGTGGCGCAGTGAGTAAGAGCACCGGCCCCAGAGTCGGGAGGACCCGAGTTCGGTTCCAGCCTCAGACACTTACCACCCACCCAAAAAATAACTAGCCGTGTAACCTTGGGCAAGTTACTTAACCCCAATTGCCCTCCAAAAGGCAAAAAAAAAGAAAGAAAGAAAGAAAGAAGGAAGGATGCAAAATAACTCATGTGAAATAGCTAGATCTCCATAACCATTCTGCTTAAAGGTGCTCAGTTTCCAAGGAATTACCTTTATCCTCTGTTGTATTATCAATCAACAAGCATTTTTAAAACTTAAACATTTTTTTAGTTTTTTTCTCTGTTCCACAGCCTAGCCTCTCCTGAATTGGTCAAGACCAAAAGATGTATCTGTCATTCTACATCCTGTATTCATCAATTCTATGCCAGAAGGTAGGCAGTAAACATCATCATAAGTCCTCTCTAAGGGTGGTTGGTCATTGTACTAATCAGAGTCTTTAAGTCTTTCAAGTTGATTGTGTTTGCAATGTTCAATGAGCATTTATTACTAACCATTTAGGATACAAAGATAGAAAAACTGAAATAGACTCTGTCTTCAAGAAGTTTATGTTCTCTGATCTACTGGGTATCACACCTGACTAAGAAACTGAAAACAGAAGGCTCACCTGCTCTGTCACACATAGCTCAGATATATGACCTGCCAACACAGCCCTTGTTTTGTCTTTAAAACTGGCAAATCATCTATAAACTATGGTCTTAAACATGTGTCCATCTTATGTGGACAGAGATCTCTATCTCTCTAAATGATAGCACATAAAATTACATATAATATATAGATAAATAGATCAGAGGAGACAGATATGAAGACACTGATTTCTGTCTATATGTACCATATAAAATATGGAATATTATATATACATAAATTGGAGTAGGATTTAATAGATACCAATATCTATATCTATCCAATCCTTTCCTAATATATTGGTGTAGATATATACAGTATAATATAAATGAATATCATGTGTTATGTACAGTATAATACACATGAATATCATTATACACAGTATATAATACATGAATATCATTACATATTTTACAGTACAATATATGAATGTCATATTATATACAGAATAATACATAAGAATATAATTATATAGTATAATATATTAATATCATTATATATAACAGTAGAATCATAACATAGCATATAATATGTATGTATATGTGTGTGTATACACATACACACATCTTGAGATTAGAGCAGGCCAGATCTTTATAATTCTAGGGCTGGTTTGCTAACCAATATTTCAAGCTACCCTTTACATTTTACTCATGTATAACTTTACAGGATGGGTTTCTTATACAGGAAGGTCATTTGCAGTGTTTAGGACTATAATAAGAAAGCAAATGTGTGTCAATATATTCTATTTAATGTTGTAGCCACATTTCTTTCTTTACTCCACACTTCCTTTTGAGTAAAGGGCATGTCCTACAAAGCTACATCATACAGAGAATTGAAACTCATGGATGACTTAAGAGTCACTCATTTGGACTACAATTTCCACAGAAAACCGCCCTCTAGGTCAAATCTTGGCTACCCAAACTCACTAATGATATTCTTTATCATAGACCATAACTACATTGTGCCTTTTTCTCTAGGAAAAGGCAATTGAACAAGAAAAAAAATTTAGAATCTTTAGTTTTCCAATCCCAAGAGAAGAATACACCCTTTGAAGCCACAAAACTGCTGCAACAAGAAACAAAAGAGCCCAAGGTAACCCCAGTATTGAAACTAGGAGTAATTGTCAGGGAATTGAACTAGAATTTCTCTTTTGAATCCAGGAGGCTCTAGAAAGGTATGAATATCTTTGAAACCCTCCAAATTTCTCTCTGCCTCTTTCTTAGCAAGATCTCCTTTTTGAAGGAGTGGGTAGAAACCTATCATTTCAATCACTCTCTATCATAGATAAAATGTTAAATCATATTTTCTATGATGATGATGCTAAATATGCCTCAGATAAAAAGGTGCCTGTCCTACTTGTGAAAGTCCCTTCCTCTATCAGAGTTTGACCCATCAATTATTCTATCTTTTGGCTTTAATTTCAGTCTCTTCCTATATAGTGGCTATTTGTAGACTTAGATGCTTACAAGCGTATTCAGATTCTTCACATCTTTAAAATTCTTTTACTTACACTGTCATCCCCTCGAGGTATTACTCTACATCTCTCCTTTTTACAGCCAAACTCCTAGAAAGAGCTCTCTCCATTCATTGCATCTACTTCCTCACCAGTCACTTACTCTTAAAGGTTTTGTAATCTGCCCTCTGAGCCCAAAACTTGATTGAAACTATTATTCCAAGAGTTGTCAATGATCTCTTAACTGTTAATTCTCTGTATTTTCCTTGGTATTCATCCTCCCTGAACTCTCTGCTGTTTTTGATACTGGCAAACACCCCTTGCTCCTGGGTACTCTCTCCTCTCTTGGTTGCTTAACACTACCACCTCTCAGTTCTCCTCCTACTTGTTTGAATATTTTTTTCTATTTCATTTCATGCATTATACATATTATGTAGGTGCTCTACAAGGCTTATTCTTGTGCAGGGCATAGAGCCCTAGCCTGGGAATCAAGGAAGATCTGGCTATAAATGCCACCTCAGATACTTATTAGCTATGTGTGACCATGAGTAAATCACTTAACCTCCTTGTCTTATCTATAAAGTGAGAATACCTGTAAGATCCAGTTTGCAGGTTTCCTATAAAGATCAAATTTTCTAATGTATGTGAAGTTCTTTTACAATTTTAAATTGTAACATAAATGCCAATTATTATTATTCTCTATATTAGTACCTCCTGAGATAGCTTGAAATAACTTCTCTGTGTATTTACATAGAGTGAAAACCTCTCTCCTAAATTCTAGTCCTACATCACCAACTAACTTCTAGACAATTTCACCTAAATATTTGTCTATATTTCAGCCTCAATATATCCATAAACAGAATTCGTTCTCTCAGCCTCAAACCTGCCCTTCCTCCAAACTGTTTTGGGTACCAATGTCCTCCTGTTCATCTGGGTATTAGTCCTCAGTCATCCTCATCTGAAGAGGAACAGGGAGTTGTTCTGTCAACCATGCACAGATCAAATCAGTTACCAAGATTTTTCAATCCTGCCTCATATCTCTCCTTTTTTCTACTCTTATAGTGACCACCCTAGTTTAGCCCTCATCACCCCACACCGAGGTTAAGGCAATAGCCTCCTAGAGTTTTACCTGATTTTAGACTCTTCTCTTTGATACATCCTCCACAACATCCTGCCAAAATATTTTCCCTAAAGCACAACCCTGACCAGATCAGTCACCTGACTGAAAAGATTCAGTGGCTACCAGTTGCTTCTATGACAAAATGCAAACTCCTCAGCCTTCATTTAGGATTATACACAATCTGGCTAAGATGACAAAAAAGGAAAATGATAAATGTTGGAGAGGATGTGAAAAAATTGTTCTTTTTTAAAATTTTTTCAAATATTTATTTATTTAGTTTTAGTTTTCAACATTAACTTCTATAAGATTTCAGCTCTAAATTCTCACCCCTTTCCTCCCTCTCCACAAGACAGTGTGCAATCTGATAAAGACTATACATGTATAATCATATTAAACACATTTCCACATCAGTAATTATAAAGAAGAATTAGAACCAAAGGGAAAACATGAGAAAGAAGAAACAAAAAAAGAGAGAACATAGTATGCTTCAATCTGCTTTTAGACTCCATAGTTCTTTCTTTGGAGATGGAAAACTTTCCCCCTCATGACCTTTTGGAATTGTCTTAGATCCTTGCATTGATGAGAATAGCTAAGTATATCAAAGTTGGTCAACATACAATGTTTTTGTTACTGTGTACAATGTTATGGTTTTTCTTACTTCACTCAACATCAGTTTTTGTAAGTCTTTCCAGGTTTTTCTGAAGTCTGCCTGCTCATCATTTCTTATGGAACAATAGTATTCCATTACATTCATATACCACAACTTGTTCAGCAATTGATAGGAATCCCTTCAATTTCCAATTCTTGGCCACCTCAGAAAAAGCTTCTATAAATATTTTTGTACATTTTTGTATCCCTAGCACCTTACTGGATACATTACACATAGTAGGTTCTTTTGATTAAAATACTCATATGCATCACCAAAAATTGAAAACGTGTCAACAGCAATCCTACATCCTAGCAAATGGCTCAAATTTAAATAGTACTTTAAGATTTACCAAGTACTTTCTTTATAAAATTTCATTTCGTCTTGACAGCAACTCTTGGAGGCAGGAATTTTACTTTCCCCATTTTCAAAGGAAGAATCTCAGGTTGAATGATTGTTTAAAATCACACAACTCAAGTGTGAGCAGCATTCAAACCCATGGCAGGGATGTGCTGGAGTCAGCTCAAAACAACTTGCTCAGCTGTTAAATTTTCAGCATGTGCATTTACTCCTTGGAAATTAGTAAATGCTACAAATCAGAGCTTGATTTATTGTTTTGCTGATCGTCTGAGTTTAAGAAAATAAAGGAGAAAATGTTAATAATGAAAATTAAACTTAAAAGTTTAAATTGCTTACTTTTTTTCTGTTAAATGGTGTTAATCATTTGCCAGCCCATCTCTGAATCTAGGCCTTCCTGGCCCCAGGTTTGCCTATATATGCAATGCTGCTTTTCTGTCAAGAACAAAAAGGAAATGAGTTTAGTTTTGCATGACCTGTTCTTTTTAAAACTGATAGAAAAGCTCTTCAGAAATGAGGATGAGAGTGCTCATTCAGCCCAATACGTAAAAGATCAGCACCATTGCAAGATAGGGGGTCTGGGTGAGAAGTACCATGAAAGGTGCCACCCCAGATGCAAACAATTAACGAACTGAAGGCCCAAGAAAACAAATGGAGATTCTTGGGTCTACAAAGGTTCCTATGGAGTTGGCAGCCAGAACAGCACTTTGAATAATCATCAAGTACTTACAGCTGGTCACTAAGGAGTATATTATTATCCCCATTTTATAGATAAGGAAACTGAGGCAGATAGATGTTAAGTAATTTGCCCAGTGTCACACAGTTAGTAAGTGACTGAGGCCAGATTTAAACTTGAGTGTTCCTGACTCTGTGGCATCTAGATTGTACAGTAGATAGAGCACCTGGCTTGGACTCAGAAAGATTCATCTTTCAGAGTTCAAATTTGACTTCAGACACTTATTAGCTGTGAGCCTGAGCAAATCACTTAACCCTGTTTGCCTTAGTTTCCTCATCTGTAAAATGAGCTGGAGAAAGAAAGGGCAAACGGCTCCAGTACATTTACTAAGAAAACCCCAAATGGAGTCACAAAGAGTTGGACATAACTAAAAATGACTGAATAACAAACAACAACACACTGACTCCAGCCTAGGCACTCTATTCACCTAGTTATTTAAAGATGTAGTTACTCATGTCAGAAGAGGGATCTATGCCATCTCTTTGCTTCCACACAATCACAGTAAAGAAATTAAGTACTCCATACATATTACCTTGGAATAAATTCAGGTTTAAAATTGGAAGAAGTTAAAGAGAAAGGGCAGGGAAAAGAAATATTTCCCCTCTGGCAAAAAAAATAGTAATGAGAACTATGGTCCAATGGTAAAAATGGGGGGAACATATGCTTAATAATGGATTTTTCTGTTATGATCTATTAGAAGAGAGCAGTATCACTCTGAAGAAATCTAAACTTCTTGATGAATCAAATGAACAAGATACTGGACTAGCAGATAACTAGCATAGTCAAAATGCCTACATAAGAATCTTAACTTAAAAGATATTGGATCTGTATAGGAGTCCTAAGAACTGTGACCCTTCAGAGAGAAAAATGAATACAGAATTGCCCACTGTCAGGCCACTGTCACATTCCCATTCACACCTCTGCTAGTGAACCTTGACATCCTCAAAGCAATCTTTCATGGGCATGACAATGCTCCTTCTTTCATCCCTAGGCACTTCCTGCCCATGGCTTATTGCTCCAATTAGAATGGAAGCTTCTTGGGCAGCCCCATATTTTATTTGTATTTCAAGTGTATATAGCTTTTTCATTCATCTCCAGATAATTCCTAACTTTTCATTCCTCTTTTCTCAACCTGAATGAGTTTTTCCTCTGTATTTCCTTGATCCCTTTCCTGCACCAGAAGCTCTTGATTAATTTGTGAATGTAAACTGAAGGCCAGAGGATAGTAATCTAATTCTTATTTAACTCATCTTGACTCATCTAATCCAATTGGAGTTTTTGCCCCCATATTATTCTTCCAGTAGGTGTCCTTTATATATTTGCATTGCCTCACCAAAACAAACTGTAGCAGTGTAAAAAAAAATAAATAAATAACAATAGCCTTTTTTTTCCTGGAAGCATAAGAACATTTCTCTGCTTAACATTTTCTTGGTAACTTTTTTATCTTCCTTTTTTCTCTTGTTTGAGGTGTGAGCAAGTCAAAAATCCTGTTCCCTTTGGGTTTCCTTTGAAGGAAGACTCAAACTCCTTTTTGTTGGAAACACAATTTCATTGATTATGAAGTTCAGCTTCCCAATATCTGTCTAGAGCAAAGGCTAGTGTCACATATCTCTTTGGTGGTCTGATGGAACCTATGGGCCTCAAAATAGATTTTGCAAGTGTACAAAGCAAAATACATCGCATTTATTAAAGAAACCAATTATACTGAAATATCAATTATCAAAATATTTTAAATGAGTTCATAGAGGCCAGATTAAGAACCCTTCTTCTAAAGTATAACAATCTTTTCATTTTCAGAATATCATATTACGACTTCTTTGACTTATCAAAGATGAATAATAATCCCAACTGATTTGAGCTAATTTTCCTTAGAAGATAGAAACACCTATGCTCTTTACTTTTATTTATAATCCTATCTTTAAAGTAACTTACTTTGTTACATAGAATATAATTTTCAGTGTTGTTACTTTTGATTCACTTTTATCAAATGTCCTCCCACTTCAAATATCTTTTAATTCCAAATCTGTAATTCTGGGTTATTTTAAGAAATTCTACTGGTGTGGAGAGAATATCCATTATATGTCCTAAATTATCAACATGCTTGTGTGTGTTTTCAATTTCCTCTTTGATAGGTGATTTTTCTTTGATTCCCATCCTTTTTTCTTCTTTTAATTTATTTCTCTTCAGAAGCCATCATTCTATTATTTTATAAATTCAATTAGAATTTAAATCCTTATTTCCCTTTCATTAAATAATTCCTAGTTGCCGTCACCCACTTTTTCATATTTATTCTCTTTGAATTGTTATATTCTGAATTGTTTGCTAGTTTTCTCTTCTTTATGAATATCACTATAGCTTTATTTGAAGTTTATTTGTTGGCTTACACCCAAACTTTCTCTCGCTTCTCTTTTCCTTCTCTTCCATAGTAGCAAGTCTTGCAGTACTAGAGTCCTCCCTTACCATTTCTTTTCACTTCTCTTTTCTCCTGTCAAGATAACCAGGGCTAGGTGATGTCAGTGACCATCACACCTCCTTTAAGAGATGAGGATGTAGCATCTGGTTAGATCCCCATTATGTGAAAACTCCAAGGGGAAATTATCACATCTATCTTCCATCAGTCTTTACAGAAATTCATTTTCTCTTTCCTAGATAGCACTGTAATCATATTAGTGTTATGTTCCTCCCCTACCTTGTTTCAGCAAATTCAATGTTTTCTCACTGTTGAATGGTCAGGATGATGCCCTATAACAGCATTGTTGAAGAAAATGTTTCAAATGATAGAACAGAAGCCACCAAAGCCAAAATTCAAAGATGGACCCATAATATGACAAGCAAGGAGGGCATTCTGTGTGCAACTAAATGTAGTGTGTCAATAAAACAACCCTAAGCTTTTAATTAGTAATTACCTTATAAAGAAGTATTTGATTTCAACTATTCTTATTGTAATTTATAGTAGTACTTTGTATGATACTTTTTTTGTTATGAGAGGAGGAACTAGACTGAGATAAGTAAACCTTTCATTCTGTGATTTTTCCAATTATTTTGTTCCTTTTTAAAGTTGTCTTCATTTATGTAGCTACAGTTGTATATATTTTTTTCTGTTTTCCTCACTCTTTATCATTTTATAGAAGTCTTTCTATATTTCTCTTTTTTATATAGATTGTACTTTGTAGCCCAATAATATTCCATTGCATTCACATATCACAACTTGTTCAGCCATTCCCTCCTTATTGGGCTCCAAGTTTGATTCAACTTTTTTATCTTACTATTATCAATGATATGGATATTTTTGTAAAGATAGTTCTCTCATTGATCTCATTGAAATATTAACCCAATGCTGGAATTACTAGATTCAAAGGCATAAAAAATTCAGTAGCTTTTCTTGAATAATTAAAAACTTTTCCAAAATAATTGCATCAAAACAGATTTGTGAATTCACATGGCTATTTTCTATAGGCCAACCAATATTGAGTTTTTCTTTCATTTATCATCTTTTGCAATTTTATGTGTGAGTAATATCTCATAGAAGTTTTATTTTGCACGTCTAAGTCATTTTGAACACTTTTTCTGCTGCTTACTGAAAATTTGTTTCTTTTGAAGACTGTTCATATTCTTTGAACAGATGTGTTAATGTGTTTTAAACTGATAGACTGGTAAAAATTTCCTATAAAATTTATACATGAGATATTTATAAGATCTATATAATAGAATGGTTATCAGTCCCTATTTTTCTTCTAGTTCTAGATGAATTGATTTTATTTTTGTAAAATCATTTTTTTCTAAAATAAATCCCATCCACATTGTCTTTTATAATGTTTTTACTATCATGTTGTCAATTATGCAGATTATTACTACCTACAGGTGTGAAAGAAATAATCTTCCATTCTTTTTAATCTTTTTATTGGTATGACTTTAAATTTAGATTACTAACCCATTTGGAATTTGGTCATATATGTGCGAGCAGCTAGGTGGCCCAATGGATAAGACTGAGCTTGGAATCAAGAAGACTCATCATCACGAGCTCAAATCTGGCCTCAGACACTTACCAGCTGTGTGACTCCAGGAGAGTCAGTTAACCCTGTTTGCCAAAGTTCCTCATCTTTAAAGTGATTTGGAGAAGGAAATAGCAAACCACTACAGTATCTTGGACAAGAAAACCTCAAAGTCGGGTCAGAGAGAATTGGGCACAACTGAAATGACTGAACAACATATATGTTTATATAGATAAACAGATTGGTATGTATATAGAGCATTTGTTAGCATAAATACAAGTAAGCAAGGTCCACAGGGTGAAGGGTTTTCTTCACCACAGGGTGAAGGGGTGCTGATTTGGCAGGTGAGAGGTGGGGGAGGGGAGTCCAGAGAGACTACAGTGACTACATTTCTGGGTGAATTAAACTTTAGTTTCTTTTCTGTCAGTGCCCTACTGATTCTCCAAGTCATCTAGATGCTACTAATTCTTATTCTTCCCTTCTGGAGATTGTCTTATTTTCTTTTAACCCATAGAATTTATTCATTTTATTAGGACCTCAATTTTAGTTTATTTATTCCTTCATTTTTTATTTTTCACTGAGATTTTCCTTATGAGGATTTCTTCCTTTTCCCTCTTTCCTAGTTACCATTCTTTTATTTTATTTGGTACTTTTGTTACTATGATATCTTTTTCATGTGGCATAGCAATTAGAATCCCAGTGAGGTTATTCTGCTGTCGTGGAAGCCATTGATCATTAACATATGTGTTTGATTTATTTAGAGGATCTTATAAAGCTTTTTTTCACTTTGGCTTTTTAATCTACTACAATATCTGTTGACTCAAAACCTGCAGCTATCCTCATGGTGGTCTCTTGGCCTGTGCCCTCCTCAAAGACTGCCAAGAGAGATGACCAATTGTACCATTAAATGATATTCTGGGTTGCCCATGGTGAAACAAACTTTATCAACTCATTTCTTTTCTCTTTCAAGAAGAAACTTTCAGACATCAGTCCATTTAGTCACAACTTCATGTCTCTCTATTGATTAATAATAATATCAATAAGGGTGCAGTAAAGTCCTTCCAATGTTCATCTCGGGTAATTTTGTATTTATGCTATTGACAATGAATTAGATGATCTTAAAATCTAAAAACTATGATTCTTACCCTCTTTTCCCCACAGCTTCCACTCCTTTCTATTTCTTGACAATTATAATTATATAAACAGTAAGATTTAATATTAAATGCTATGTATTTTATTTATATGTAGGAACCTTTATGTATTTTTTTCTATTTCTTGGGTTCTCAACGTCAAATAACTCACAATCTTATGGCCAACCAGTTGGTGATAAACCTTTCTGTTTTTACCTAGGCTTGCCATTAACATCAAAAATAGTCTGTAGTTACACCCTTACTAGAAACCATCCCATACCAAAACTCAAATGCCACAGCCTTTAAGAACTCAGGGTCACTTCCATGCCAAAATGATGTATCAGAAGCTAACTTCTGAAAGTTGGCTATTTATCTGACCAGATGTCTATTGTCTATTCTTATATGTGTGTAAATATGTATATATGTACATATATTTCTATATATATATAGAAATATACATAAACATATGTACTTACATACACAGAAAGCATGGTGTATTGAATAAAGTTGTAGGTCAAAAGTTGAAAACACTCTGATTTAATTCCTTTCTATGACACTTCCTAGTAGAATGGCCCTGGGCAAGTAATTTAAACTCTATGTGCTTGACAATTCCACAGACATATCTAACTCATAGAGGGGTTGTGATGTATACTAGTGGCAAGAGTTCTTAAACTGGGAGTTCCCCATACTAATGAAATCACAGATAGTTCATATATTTGAGTATGTACATTTATATTCATACACACAAATATTTTACCAGTTTTGCTATATTGAAATAAGAGCTGGAACACCTCCAAAAAAACTAAAGATCAACATCACACAGAAGGTGATAGAAAGGTTCATGGTGGGTGTGAGCAGGCTGAAGCATCATGTAATCAATTAGAAACTCTGAATCACAACAGAAGTAAAAATTGTCATCAAAGAAAGTAAAGACAGGCTGATCATGTGGCCAGAGTAAGAGATAACAGACAGATGGACAAAGTGTTCTATTGCTACCCTTGCAATGTCAAGAGAAGGAAGGCCTCCAGAATGTTAAGTGGACAAACTGTGGCAAACTTTCAAAAGACCTGGATGAGAGTTGCACATGATGGGTAGAGGAAGGAGTTTAGATCAGCATTGTTGGAGGAAGCTCCCTAATCTATGTGATCACAGACCCAACTTGGAATTTTAGCCTAGTGAAGATCTATAGGTGTTGGCAGAGCACATGCTAAACAAGTTGAAAACTTACAAATGCTTTGGGAAAAAACAAATATCCTTTTTGCCGAGCAGTAGCAAAGGTTGATACATGGTAAATGGTACATGGTAAATGGTACATGCTACTTAATTTGTTTTATATAACCAAAAATAGTCATTTACCTCTGAATGGAACTTATGAAATGACTATGATCCAAGAGTGAAATTAAAATGCCTCCATAGGCTTTGAACTCATGAGTTCAGCTAACAAAATGCTGACCACACAAACTCAACCAGCAGTACACTTACAAAGAAGCATAAAACAAATGGTGGATTCATTTATAGAAATGGAGGGAGTGGTTATGACATGTTATGATCGAATTACTACCACTCAGAAGTTAGAAAAGGGTTGTCCTTAAGGAAGCTGAATTTTTTTATCAATGTCAAGAATGCAAATAAATGTTAGAAAATGTGTGTCAAATTTCAGATTATGAAAATTTGTCACTGAACAAATAAGTAGTAAGATATGACTTGGCCACAAAATAATTTATCAAAAACTTGCAATATTTCATAAGTTAATAGAACACAAATTCCTGTACTACAAGTACAGACTTCAAGATATTCCTGTAATTTTAACAAACAAAATGTACTAGAACCAGAGCATTATCACATTCAAACCATTGCCTACAATTGTCCAATCATTATATAAAGCCATAAAAATTTAGAAATAGCATTTTAATAGATGTCAAATATCAAATATTTATAACCTTTAATAAATGTGGAATGAAAAGCTTTCAAAAATGAAGACTTAGTGGCAGACATAAAAACCATATGAGACCAGAATGAAATATCAGTGAATAGAGCACCGGCCCTGGGGTCAGGAGGACCTGGGTTCAGATCTGGCCTCAGACACTCAACACACACACACACACACACACACACACACACACACACACACACACAC